>NC_044996.1:110793722-110845703 GCF_008728515.1 Papio anubis
CCACACATGTATGCACTCCACACATACACAGGCACACACACCAAATACCCCTGTACACACACATACACCTCACCTGCATTAGGCTGCGTGCCCTTTTAGATCAGGGTTACTGTGTGTTTTTGTCATTGTTTATCCAGCATCTCAGATGATGTCTAGGACAGCAAGACACAAGTATTCACATGAACAAATGTGGTAGAAAGCGAGTAATCCCCATTGCTCTAATTCCACATCTGCCAACTCATTCTTTAGTTCTCCATGCTGAACTTTCAGACTCTGCAAAGAAAATTGTTCCCTCTTCCCAAACAGCTCTCACCCTGAAACTCCTCTGTGTTGATATACATGTGCTGCTCCCTTTTTGTCTAATGAACTCTCACTTGTCTCCATCTGGAAAATTCCTGCTCAGCCTTCAAAACTTGGCATGAATGCCATCTCCACTGTGATTCCTTCCTGCCAACTCCAGCAGCTACCTCCCTTGTATCCCATAGCATAGCATGTCACATATGTGATAGCACTTGTGTTTTATTTTCCTGACTTGTACACGTCTTTTATATGATCACGTGTGTGCGTGTGTGTGCGTGTGTGTGTGTGTTCTCATAGCATATCCAATTCCTCAAAACTGTACTGGGAAAATGTTAGGTGTTGAATAAGCAATCGATCAATGGATATGAACCAATTTCAGATGGTTCCTGATCTGAGACCAAGATTCAAACTTAATAGAATGTTATGTATATGTCTAACCCTCCTCAGATGATATAGGAGTTACTCTTGATTCGTTAGCATTGAACACCTTCAACTTAGCTATTTAAAATCATCTGATTCCGAGAAGAATGTCAGTGACAGCTTAATGGGAATACCACTGAATCCATAAATTACTTTGGGCACCATGGACATTTTCACAATAGTGATTCTTCCTATCCATGAGCATGGAATATTTTTCCATTTGTTTGTGTCCTCTCTGGTTTCCTTGAGCAGAGGTTTGTAGTTCTCCTTGAAGAGGCCCTTCACTTCCCTTGTTAACTGTATTCCTCGGTATTTTATTCTCTTTGTAGCAATTGTGAATGGGAATTTATTCATTATTTGGCTCTATGCTTGCCTGTTGTTGGTGTATAAAAATGCTTGTGACTTCTGCACATTAATTTTGTATCCTGAGATTTTGCAGAAGTTGCTTATCAGTTTAAGAAGCTTTTGGGCTGAGATGATGGGGTTTTCCAGATACAGGATCATGTCATTTGCAAACAAAGAAATTTTTACTTCCTCCCCTCCTATTTGAATACCGTTTATTTCTTTCTCTTGCCTGATTGCCCTTCACAGAACTTCCAATACTGTGTTGAATAGGAGTGGTGAGAGAGGGTATCCTTATCATGTGCAAGTTTTCAAGGGGAATGCTTCCAGCATCTGTCCATTCAGTATGATATTGGCTGTGAGTTTGTCATAAACAGCTTTTATTATTTTGAGATATATTCCTTGAATATCTAGTTTACTGAGAGTTTTTAACATGAAGACATGCTGAATTTTATCAAAGGCCTTTTCTGCATCTATTGAGATAATCATGCAGGTTTTGTCTTTAGATCTGTTTATTTATTGATTTGCATATGTTGAATCAGGCTTGCATCTCTGACGTGAAGCCAACTTGATCCTGGTGGATAAGCTTATTTATTTATTTATTTATTTATTTATTTATTTATTTATTCATTTTTGAGATGGAGTCTCACTCTATCGCCCAGGCTGGAGTGCAGTGGCGCCATCTCGGCTCACTGCAAGCTCTGCCTCCCAGGTTCACGCCGTTCTCCTGCCTCATCCTCCCAAGTAGCTGGGACTACAGGCACCCACCACTACGCCCCACTAATTTTTCTGTATTTTTTAGTAGAGATGAGGTTTCACCGTGTTAGCCAGGATGGTCTCAATCTCCTGACCTCATGATCTGCCCTCCTCGGCCTCCCAAAGTGCTGGGATTACAGGCGTGAGCCACCCCGCCTGGCCTAGATAAGCTTTTTGGTGTGCTGCTGGGTTAGGTTTGCCAGTATATTATTGAGAATCTTTCCATCAATGTTCATCATGGATATTGGCCTGAAGTTTTCCCTTTTTTGTTGTATTTCTACCAGGTTTTGGTATCAGGATGATGCTGGTCTCATAGGATGACTTAGGAAGGAGCCCCTCCTTTTCAATTGTTTGGAATAGTTTCAGAAGAAGTGGTATCATCTCTTTGTATTTTTGGTAAAAGTCTGCTGTAAATCCATCTGGTATTGGACCTTTTTTTGATTGGCAGGCTATTTATTACTGCCTCAATTTCAGAACTTGTTATTGGTCTATTCAGGGATTCAGCTTCTCCTGATTCAGACTTGGGAGGGTGCATGTGTCTAGAAATTTATCTATTCTAGATTTTCTAGTTTATTTGAATATAGCTGTTTAAAGTATTCTCTGATATTAGTTTGTATTTCTGTGAGGCCAGTGGTGATATTCCATCATTATTTATTTATTTATCATTTTTTATTTATTTTTTTCTCTTTTCTTCTTTATTAGTCTAGCTAGCAGTCTGTTTTATTATTATTTTTCAAAAAATCAGCTCCTGAATTCACTGATTTTTTGAAGAGTTTTTTGTGTCTCTATCTTCTTCAGTTCCACTCTGATCTTAGTTATTTCTTGTCTTCTGCAAGCTTTAGGGTTTGTTTGCTCTTGGTTCTCTAACTCTTTTAGTTGTGATGCTAGGGATTTGATTTGAGACCTTTCTAGCTTTTTAGTTTTTTGATGTGGTCATTAAGTGCTATAAATTTCCCTCTTAACACTGCTTTAGCTGCTTTCCAGAGGTTCTGGTACATTTTCTCTTTGTTTTCACTGTTTTCAAAGAACTTCTTGATTTCTGCCTTAATTTCATGATTTACCCAGGAGTCATCAGGAGCAGGTTGGTCAATTTCCATGTAGTTGTGTGATTCTGAGCATTGACATACTTCACAGAATTAGAAAAAAAACTATTTTAAAATTCATATGGCAGCAAAGAATAGCTCGTATAGCCAAGAGAAACCCTAAGCAAAAAGAGCAAAGCTGGAGGCATCAACATATGGACTTCAAACTATGCTATAAGGCATAAACCAAAACAGCATGGTACTGATACAACAACAGACACATAGACCAATGAAACAGAATAGAGAACTCAGAAATAAGATTGGATAACCATCTGGTCTTGATACACCTGACAAAAACAAGCAATGGGGAAAGGATTCCCTATACAACAAATGGTGCTGGGATAAATGGATATCTATTTGCAGAAAATTGGAACTGGACCCATTCCTCACAAATTATACAAAATATAACTCAAGATGGATTAAAGACTTAAATGGAAAACCCCAAACTATAAAAACCAAAGAAGAAAACCTAGGCAAAACCATTCAGGATATAGGCGTGGGCAAAGATTTCATGATGAAAACAACAAAACTAGTTACAACAAAATCCAGAATTGACAAATGAGATCTAATTAAACTAAAGAGCCTCTGTACAGCAAAATAAACTATCATCAGAGTGAACAGGCCACCTACAGAGTGAGAAAAAATATTTGCAATCTATTCATCTGACAAAGGTCTAATATCAGGAATCTACAAGGAACTCAAGCAAATTTACAAGAAAAAAACCAAACGACCCCATTAGAAGGTGGTCAAAGGACATGAACAGACACTTCTTAAAAGAAAACATGTATGTGGCCAACAAACATATGAGAAAAAAGCTCAACATCACTGATCATTAGAGAAATACAAATCAAAACTACAATGAGATATCATCTCATGTCATTCAGAATGTCCATTATTAAAAAGTCAAGAAACAACAGATGCTGGCAAGGTTGTGGAAAAATAGGAACACTTTTACACCATTGGTTGTATTGTAAATTAGTTCAACCATTATGGAAGACAGTGTGGCGATTCCTCAAAGATCTAGAACGAGAAATACCATTTGACCCAGCAATCCTATTACTGGGTATATACCCAAAGGGATAAAAATCATTCAATTGCAAAGATAAATGCACACATATGTTCACTGCAATGCTATTCACAATAGCAAGGACATGGAATCAACCCAAATGCCCATCAATGATAGACTGGATGAAGAAAATGTGCTACACATGCAGCATGGAATATTATTCCACCACAAAAAGCAACGAGATTATGTTCTTTGCAGAAACATGGATGAAACTGAAAGTCATTATCCTCAGCAAACAAACACAGGAACAGAAAACAAAACACTGCATGTTTTCACTTATAAATGGAAGCTGAATGATGGAATCACATGGACATGAGGAGGGGAACACCACACACTGAGGACTGTCCGGGGGTAGGGTGGGGGAAGGGAGAGTGTTAGAAATGATGGTTAATGCCTGCTGGGCTTAATACCCAGGTGACGGGTTGATAGGTGCACTAAACCACTATGGCACATGTTTACCTATGCAACAAACCTGCACATACTGCACATGTACCCCAGAAATAAAAATAATTTAAAAATTAATTAATTAAATAAAATAACCTATGATCATCTAGAGACATTATTTCAGTTTTAACAGGCCTACCTCTTATCCTATAGGAATCATTGAAAAAATAATAAACCACAAATATTTTTCTGCATCAATTTTGTTGGAATGCAATAATACTCCTACACTGTTTGATACCTACTTTTAATTCCAGACCATTTTAGTGGGATTTGGGGATGCATAGACTTCTTTTATTTGGTCATCTTTTCTGACATCCTAGAACTCCAGCACTCTACCTGCCCATTAATTAATTTAGTAATGATGTTCCAAAAGCATACTATGTGTCAAGTACTATTCTATGTGCTAGAGAGTCCTTAACAAATACAACAGGTTAGACCCCTGGCTCTTAGCAACTTATGTTCTAGAAGGAGGAAGTAAACAAGAAAAACAAATAAGTTTGTTTATTAGAAGGTGACAGATGTTATTGTATAAATAAAACTGTGGTAAGGAACAGCAATACAAAAGGGATGGGATGGTGGGTGGTTGAATTTCAAGTGGAATAGCATGTGAAATAACTCTCAGCAATGCAAGGATTGAGGTGGAGTCTATGCAGATTCTGTAAAGATGACAAAGCAGAAAATAGTGTGCTCGAATGTCCTAAAACAGCAACATATTTGGGCATATGTGTTCACCGTGAAAAAGAATAGAACACAATGAAAAATAATAGAATAGCAAAAAGACCACCATGTCAAGAATAGAACAAGAGAAAGGAAGATTATTAGAAATGGGAAAAGAAAAGTAACAGGGAAAATAGGTAATCATCAAAGGGTTTGAATAGAAGATGCATGACTGGGCTTAAGAAATTCACTTGCACTATCATGTTTGTGATAGACTGTAAGGTAGACACCAAGAGTCCAGTTAGGGGATGATAATCTAGCCCAGAGATGGTGGTTGTTGGGACCATTTTGGTGGAAGTGATGAGAAGTAGTAAGAATCTGGATGTGCCTTTTAGGTAGAGCAAATGCAATTTGTTATAAGTGGAATGGGAGGAGTGAGAAAAAGAGAAGGGTGAAGGATGGCTCCAAGTCCGGTTTCCCTGAACAATGGAGAAATGGAATTACTATTAAAGGCACAGTAAATTGTTTTGGGAAGATGGGAATATCAGAAATTTGGTTTTTAATTTGGTGAGATTCAGATGTTTATTGGACATTTAAGTGGAGATGTCAAGTAGGTAATTTTATATATGAGTCTGGGCGTCAGAGAAGAGATACAGAATGGAAATAAATTTCAGATATACAGGTGGTACTTAAGGCCCTAAGACTGAGATGAGAGCTAAGAACTGCATCTCGTCTGAAGGGCATATTCGATGAAGGGCAGTTGAAGAAGAACAAGCAGAGTAGACTGGGAAAGAGCAGTCAATGAAAGAAGAAAAACCAGAAAATTCTGTCATGCTGCAAAGAGAAGGGAATATAAAATCATGCCCAAGTGAAAGCTCAAGTGAGATGAGGAGTAGACAGTGACCATTGCAATCAGCAGTGAGAAGAATGTTGGTGACCCTGGCAAAACTGTTTAATGAAGGAATAAAAGCGAAGCCTGATTACAGTTTGTTCCTGAGATTATTTCATTAGTACTCTGGGAAGTAGTGAATCCTATTATTAGTGTTTGCTCACATCTTTGGCATTTCTCTACAATGTGCTCCTCAGTTCGTGGAAATAACTGTCTGTGCATAAGTAACAAAATAGTTTTGAAAAAATAGTGGTGACAGAACATAAATGAGGTAGGTGGTGAAGAGGTGTTTCTGAGGAGAGAAGAGACAAATATAAATACTTGAAGAGTTGCTTTCATCATACCCAATGAGATTCTTCTGGAGAGTAGGAAGACAGTGTTTTGTTGTACAAGTTGTGTACTGCATATGCCCTGGAGGTGTCTTCACATCATAGTTTATGTAAATGCCACCACCTAGGGTTGTATAGTTTATCTATGGAATATACATGGTGGTCCTGCTGTGAAGTGGTTTGGGATAGGAGATATAAATCTATTATTTTCATGTTTTTCATCTTTGCCCATTTCTTAGCAGAAAATAAAATTTATTTGTTAAGTATATGGTTTTTTTTTTCATATAGAAAGTAAACCAACTCATTTTGGAATGCACAAAAACAAAAATAATATTTTATTAAAAACATTTTAATATTTTTAAGAGTGGTTTTTAATTATATGCCTTACATGTAGACCTTAGAGTTTAACTTTAAATCAGATGAAATATTTTTCTTTATCTCAAACATCCTTATTGCCCAAACTATTGAAATAGGATGGTTTAATTGCATCTTTCATCTGATGATTCAACAAATGAGTCAAATTGTTATATTTTATGCGTATTTCCATCATTCAAGAATCTTTTTATCTTGTATTTATATATTCACAAAATAACCTGAATAACTCAATAACTGAACATATACTTATGCATTCACTCATACACCTACAACATATGCCAGACTCTGAACAGTCAGATTCCAAAAAATAGGCATGATTCACACTGTTCATGGTGTTTAGATTATCTGTTGTCATGTGGCAAATTCTTTCCAAACCTAGTCATTTCTAAAGAATAATTATTTTACTATACCTTATGATTTTGTGGATAAGGAGTTTTGCAGGGCTTAGCTGGGCAATTCTTCTTCTTCATGTAATCATCTAGATACTGAACTGGGATATTTGTTGTTCTGGAGAGTCCAAGACAGCTTAACCAAATTTCTGATGCCTCATGGTTAGGGAATGGCTGGAAGGCTGGACTTCACTGGGCCCCTCTCCTCCTCTTCATATGCTCTCAGACCCTCTCCATGTGGTCTATTCAGCAGATTAGGAGGACGCCGCATTATGATTCAAGAGTCGAAGAGTGAATGATTCAAGAGAAAGGAAGTCAAAGCAGCCAATGTCTTAATCCTCAGCCAGGAATCTGCTGTTCATCAATCCCATCGTATTCTATTGGTGAAAGAGTGACCTACCCTTCCTAGACTTAAGTCTATGGTACATAGACTCTCGATAGGTTATGTAGCAAAACATTTGTGGCCATTTTAAACCTCCAACATCCACTAGTCTTTTAAGGGAAAAAGTGCATTATCATAAGTGAGAAAAGAACTACAGACATTCTAAGGAGTGGTTGATAAGATGATTTTCTTCTGCCAAATATATCTAGAAGTCCATATTAGAGCGTACATGACAAAATATTTACTCTGCCAAGTCAAATATGGATAAGACTTAGGAAACCTGAGCCTTAAATTCTTTCTACTCAATGCTATGCTTGTTAAACAAAGTATTTCTGAGAAGACAAAGATGACCACCATGAACAACAAAAATGTGACACTTCACTTTCGAGGTGTCACCCAGCTTCAAATCGTGTGTATCTCCTGATATTCCCTTCATACTGGAGTTGTACAGCAATGGCATAGCAAGACAGCCACCTGGAAAATCCAAGCGCTCAAAACATCCTATTCATAGTGTCCTTAGAGTGGAGTGAGTGTGAGATGCAAAAGAACAAACAAGCAAACAAAAACTATTCTTCCCTTTTTCACCCATGTAGAAGAGGAATCATTTTGTGGTCATTGAAGGTAATTACACTGTTGTCTTAGGCGCTCATCATCTTATACTGTTTAATGACTCAAAGTCATATTAAAGAGACATGGCTTAGACATGTCAAAGGTTAATAAGGATTCATACAAATTATCCACGATTCCACTCAAGTATTTGTAAAACAACCCACACTGTAAAAGAACTGCTAGAAGAAGAGATGTTACATATCTAATATGTAGCCACATGTGAAGCAACTGCCTTTAGCACAGAGCAGCCTCAGAGGAGAAGTTTTATTATTTCACAAATAAATGAGGCACTGCATTCAGAAGGCAACAATTCCAGAATTATCTCTACTCCAAAAGCACCAGGACAAGATTATTTTTTATCTGAGGCATCAACTTCCATATCCTTCTTTAATACTGACAGAATTTTGTATTTTCATGAAGAATTAAAATAGTAGAGAAAGATTGATTTTTAGACCTCAAGTTTTCAGAGTGACAGAGAAAAAAGAAAAGCAACAATAAAACAAAATCACAGCTTAGGTATTCTAACGGAGTGATGATTTTTCAGGCATCTGGATCCTTATAACATTAACTCTACCTTTCCTGAGTATGCTACTATAAAAAGAAAAAGGGAGGAAAAGGTCATATACCAAAGCGGGAAAGAACCCATTGAAACAAGATAGCCATATAAATTCTCTTGCAATAAAATAAATTATTTTTAATGAGTTATGCATTTAAAAATATTTTTTCCAACACGGAGTCTTGTCAACGTGATTTTTTAGAAACATGATTAGATAGAAAAATATATGTTGGTAGCAGTACAAACATCATTTTTAACTAGCTAGTTTTCAAAATTAGAAGTTTGATTATGAATTATTGTATTTATTTTAGTATTTGTATAACAACCTAAATTAGAAACTAGGTGTTTTCCTTTTTCATAGAAACATAGTAAACTTCAGTTCAAATGTATATGATATCTAAGCTATAGTTCTAGCAGATAGCATTCTTTTCACTTTCATAGGAAAGCTACATACAATCGTGAGTGTTTAAGTTACAGAACGCACATAGCGTCATCAACATACAGTAATTTATATTTATGTAACAGTTTACATTTTCCAAAGGTTTTCTTAACTCTTTGATTTCATTTATTCTTCACGAAGTGAGTTACAATAAGTGCTTTAGTGTGAGCTTCATTTTTTCTGATAAAGACATTAAAGCACTGTGACAGTCAAATTAGCAAAGTCAAGTTTGAACTAAAGTCCCTTCTCTGCTACAAGCGTTCTTACCTATGTAAACTAATTTAACACTCAATCCCTCGTGCTTTTGACCAATTAGAATGCCACACAAGTGGTCCACTGGCTGTTTTATATTTTAGTACCAGATGTTAAATATATGCCTAAACTTGTTCCAAATTACATCATATGATGCTCAACTAGAGTATCAACTGGGCACAAGTTCAGATACTATTAGGACTAAAAAATCCTCCAGTAGCGAACAGAAACCAATACACTGTTTATTTATATTATAGCCAAAAGCCAGACATAAAGGTGTACATAGCAAAAATTTTTAACACTCACTAAATATCCATGGAGTCCTTTACCTTTGGCCATCTCCTTTAAAATTATATAATTTGTAACTATTGTTGGCCAGTGAAACACAAGCCGAACTGGCACGTGTTACTCTGGATAGAGAGTTAAGGGAGTGAAGATTGTGCCTCCTCTGTTATCTTTCTGCATGTTCCAGGCTGTATAGTTTCAAGAGAGAGGAACATGGCTTGACCTGCATCAGACTGAGACATGAGCAAGAATAAACCAGTATAACATTAAGCCATTAAATCCTCAGGGGTTTGTCTCTCACAGTAGCTAGACTCAAATATTTAACTAATATAGTACAGTGCTTTCAAGAAACAGAAAATTGTCTCTGGATTGGGTGCAATCTTCATAATAGTGACTATGAGTTGATCGAACGGCAGCATTTCAGCTACAAAGGTCATGTTTCAAGGGCCAACAACTTTTGTACAGATGGGGCACTTAAGGCACAGACTCATCCTGGAAACCCCCTATTCCCAGCAACAGCCAGAGCACAGAATAAAACTCCTCTGTTGTACAACATGTGACATGTCATAAAATGCTCACATCAGGAGGACCTGAGAGTCAGGGCAGAATGTGACAATGTGACAGTGTCAGTCAAGACAGATAAATGGTGATTTAGGATGAATCACTAACAGCAAATGTTTTGAGATGTTGGGTAGAAAAAATGAAGGCTTTAGATATGTGTAATTAACAACACAAATAGAGCTTAAAATGTAATAGCAGTGAAGTCTCTGGAATGACATATTTTTCACTTGGATCAGTTGAAGATTGAAAGATGAAGCAATCTTCAACCTTATGAATTTTAAATACCCAAGAAAAGTTAATCGCTCTCCCACTGCATACTCACTTGGGCTATTGACAACATGAGATATGTCAAAGAATCCACAGAGAAAACAAGAGTTAAAAGAGACATTTTCTACTTTTTGGAAGGATACCTGGCTAATAATTTTGCCAGGTCCTAAACATAAGAAAAAGAAGTTAATATCCAAACACACTTCTAGCAGATATGTTCTATTTTGTAGTTTGTAGTCTGTTTGTGTTTAAATGACCTTTTCAGTATTATGTTAGTAGTTCTTATTTCATCTGTGAATTTAGTAGTCTCCAATGTATCATTTTCTAAAAATCCAGATTTAGGATTACTTTGAGCATTTTTGTAGTCATAAAACTAATTGGTTGGGTCTCAGTTAATAGCTGCAGACAACCGTCTTATGAGCAGAATAGACATTCCAGAGACCCAGGTAAGCCTACCTCCTGGGAGAGCACTGCTTTCCTCAAGCTCTCTTCGTCTGTACAGGGGACCCAGGACAATGAGAACTAGTAGCTACAATCAAGTCCTCATCAGAAAGTTTCTCAGTCTCACGGTTGGGTCTCCATATATGTAATAAAGAAATCGAAAGCTTTGTTCCTAAAGTGTTTTAAATAAATTAGAACTTTTGTCTGAATTGAACCAATAATAAAACCTGAACCTGGTTCTAGATTAAAAACCATTTCCTGTTAGAATTAGATGAAGATAATTTTTTATAGCGGGCTTGGTTAAGCCGCAGAAGCTAGGCGGAGCTTCCCTTCATTGTTTATCTTGCGGGGTTGGGACAACTGGGATTGAAACACTAATACTCTACCATTTCCAAAATACTCCTAAAAGCCATAGTAAAGGATGCCGGACACTGTATTCAGGGAAGAGTGGTTCGTGGAGTTTGTTCTGTCTTTTCTTTTCTTTTTTTTTTTTTTCTTTTGAGATGGAGTCTCACTCTATTGCCCAGGTTGGAGTGTAGAGGCACGATCTTGGCTCACCACAACCTCCACCTCTTGGGTTCAAGCAATTCTCCTGCCTCAGCCTCCCAAGTAACTGGGACTACAGGCATGCACCAGCATGCCCAGCTAATTTTGTACTTTTAGTAGAGACGGTGTTTCGCCATGTTGCCCAGTCTGGTCTTGAACTCCTGACCTCAGGTGCTCCACTCACTTCAGTCTCCCGAAGTGCTGGGATTACCGGCATGAGCCACCATGCCCAGCCCCTAGAGTTTGTTCTTAATCACATTTTAGACTGTAAAGTGAAGACTATCTTTGTTTAATGTGGCAAGAGTCCAAGTTGGAAACCAGCATAAAACATAACTGGTTTCAATAATGTTTTCTATTTTTTAATCTTTAAAACATCAAGAAAGCAAACTAAGAGTATTCAAATAAAATTTTCCTCATTTTAAGCAGCATCTAATGTTACTCCAAGTTTCTCTGTTCTCTGAGATACTACTGAACACACATATAGATGTGTGCACAAGTCCACTTATTCACACACACACGTACACACATACACACACACACGGCTGAGATAAGAACAAAAGGCTTAGCAAGGGCTGCAGGAGCTCAGAATAAAATGGTTTAATTAATCACTGGGTTAGCTGGGGATTTTGCATTTTCTCTGTATCTCTTTAAAATGATACTTACCCACCTTGCCAATAAACTGCCTGTGCATGTTTTATATTAGGTATTTAAAACTGGGTTTTTTAAATATATGTACCAAAGAGTTCAAAATCATGACCTAAGAATAATCTGGGTAGCAATGGCCAGTTTTACTTGTCAAACATTATAGCTGGATTCATAGGAAAATGAGTCATCAGTGATATTTAGCTGAACGTGGGAAGCTTTTCTAACATTGAAATACATTTGTAGAATGTTCTATCTTCTCTTCCCTGTTTCTATTATTTGAGTTCTTGCATTGTGCACTTATTCCAATCCAGACATTATCATGGTTTTTTAACTTTGCACATTCTTTGTCCTTGATAAGTGTGTGTTCATTGATTTCTTTTCAAAGTGGCATTTCCAATTTAATGAATGAGACATTTACTGTGTGACCTTTGGAAGAACACTTAACCTCTCTGGGCATTACCTTCTTCCTCTGTAAAATGAAAGAGCAGGAATCACTCAATGATTTCCTTAAGTTCTATTATTGGATAACATTTCAATTCTGATCCCAAAGGATATTTTCATTTCTTCCAAAAATATTTATAACTGTACACTGATCTTGGTAAATAAAAGTACAATAAAATGAATACCTTTTTAACAGTCACCCTAATAATCTCAGATTTTTAAGAAAGATATTTGCTTAAGCTCTTTTTTCCAGACATGCACTTTATCTCATCTATGGATGCTTCTTTCCTTTGGGGAAGGGAACTCATGCTTAAAAGAAGTATTTACATAACAGAAGTCACAGTCCTTACTAATGCCTGTCCAAGGACAAGAATATATCAGAAAAGGAGCCTTTGTCCTATGTTGAGGTTAAATACTTACCACTCCTAGGGAAAGCTTACATTTCTTTTGTGCTATGTGTCTGTGAATGTTTTATGAATCCAACTGAGCTTAAGAATCAAGTTTCTCCGACAGACACAGTTTATTCAGAGGAATAAAGATACAGCAGAAAGTTATTGATTTTTGAGGGATCTACGCCTTGTGAAAAATTAACCAGACATTCCTTCAAAATCAATACAATTACCCTTGCTGCTTCAGAACTATTACACTGAGTCTGACTAAAGAATGTCTCCATCACAGAGGGCAGTGGTTGGTTTTGTGGGTCTTTTGAAAACCAAGGGCAGGTGATTTTCTCTTATTTTCCCTCTATTTTCATTCCATGTTTTCTAACCCTCTCCTCTTTTCCACAAATGCATGCATGCATAAAAGTGACTTCCAAGGCCAGGTACAGTGGTTCGTGCCTGTAATCCCAGCAATTTGGTAAACAGAGGCAGGAGGATTGCTTAAGTCTATGAGCTTGGGCAATATAGTGAGGTCCCATCTCTACACACACACACACACACACACACACACACACACACACACACACAAATGCCTTCTGTTTTCTCAGGATCCATCTGAGGCTATGCTGCCTTAAGTAGTGGTGGCATGGAGGCCTGGAACTACCCACTGAATCCATTTCCAGCCCATATAGTTAACAAAACATTGAAATTAAAATCCTATGTAAATGTCAGTTTGTATTGTTGCTTTACAATGGTGGTTACCACTCTCATCTCCATAACTCATCATTTCTGATATTTCTAATTACCCTTTTTTTGCAACTGAGAAAAGACTGTTCTTTTCCATCTCTGCTCAGACACAAGAGTTCCTATTGTCTCTACCACTGAATCAATATAAATTAATACATTTATGCATTCCTATCTAGATCACCGACAAGTAGCTGAAGTCCATTTTCAATGTGCATCCACTGCCAGTTAGGCACTATATTTGCTGCTAGAATATCCAGAGGAATAAAATATAAACTCTGTCCTCAAGGAGTTTATTGGCTAACAGCATTTCTTCAAGGGGGTGCTCTAAGCATTCAGGTCAAAGAAACGCTTTATTGTGCAAGACTGCCCTGTACCTTTGCAGGACATTTGGCATTGTAGTTTGAACCCATCAAATATCATCAACAGCGTTCTATTATTGTGGCAACCAAAAATTTCTCTTCATATTTACAAACGTTGGAGAAGTAGTACTGTCCCTGTTTGAGCCTCTGATGAGCTGCTTGATGTTGGCCTGAATGTCTGGATACAACACATCTATCCTGCCTCTGAAAATAGACTCACGCACTGAACCCTTTACTTTGGTCTTTTGGCTCCCAAACGTTTTGCTTTTTCCAGTCCCTGGTCTTTATGGGAACCCTGGTCCCTAGCATCTCAACAGTGTCTTAGGATCTCTATTCCATCACTTCCACCCAAGTATGTGCTGCCTAATTCACTAGATTCCCTCTTGATGGACAAGATGTAGCCTAATAACATCTAGTCTTTCATAGTAATGTCTTATCCAACACTGTAGTGGTATCAATAATTTCTCTAGAAGAGTATTTGGGATACAGGTATACTCATTTCCAAGGTTTCCTTGAAAAATGAACAATGTAATGTAATGTATTTGTCAGGGTGAAATTACTAGGAAAAAACACCTTTTTCCTTCCTTCATTAAGTCATTCATTTAACTGTTTATTGTTAATTGAGCAATTACTAAGTATCAGGTATTTGATTGATCTTTGGGAATATAGATTTAAGCTTAAATGAATATTGCCCTTTCCCTTGAAGATTTTGCATTCTATTGGCAAAGATACTAATCAAATAATCACATGTATAAATGACATTTAGCATGAAAAAGAGATAGAGAGCTCTGAAAGTACATAATGAGAAAATTGTCCTTGTCAGAGAGCACTGTGACAATTATACAGGGGAATTGTCACTAAAGAATGAAAAGGAATTAACAAGGTAAAGAAGAGAGGGAAGAGCATCCTAATCAGAAAGACTAGTGGGGGCAAAGAACTTCCCCAGGTGGGAGCAGAGTGAGCGCAAGAGAATAAATAAGGCCAGTGGGTTAGAGCGGAGAGCAGCATGTGCAACAAGGGAGACCAGCGAGGTAGTGCAGCTTACCATGAAGCATCGTAGCTTTAAGAATGGGAAGTTTCATAAATTTCCAAAGAGCATTAAGAAGCCTTTGGAATGTTTTAAGCAAGGAGCAGGAATGAGGTTGTCACATATCCCTATTGGTATTTGGAAAATATCACTCAGCAGATTGTGGATGAACCCTAGTATATATGGGTGCATAAGTAAGAATGATTTCGCATTAATGCAACAAACGAATAATAGTAGTTTGATCCAAGATGCTGACAATTACAAGGAGAGAGAATATACACAATATAGGGGTAATCCAGAGCATGGTGTCTGGTAGTGCTAGTTGAGAAAAGAAACACAAGAAGAAAGAAAACATTGAAGTGGGTTGAGAAGTAGAGAGCATATGCTCAATTTTGGTAAGTTTTTAAAATGTCTTTGAGACATTAAGAAGAATATGTAAAGTAACTATTAGATACATGGCTGGCATTTGGAGGAGTCATCTCATGGTTTTTCAGATTTTGAAGTCATCTGTATATATGTGGTGATAGTGTGGACATCAGTAAGATTGCCTATGGAGGGTGCAGAAAAAGCAAATGACCAAGGACCAAGAATCAAGCTCTGATGAATGCCATAATGAAGTGGCCCAGGCTAGAAGGCTGGGTGGACAAAGGAGTCAGAGAAGCAGGGGCTATACATGCATTAGAACCAAGGCCAGTAGCATGGCATGGCAGCCAAGTAACGGTAATATTTCAGAAGAAGCCAATAATCCACAGTTTAAAATGCTGCTGAGAAATAAGGGGTAGAGGACTAAAAATGTCAGGCAACATACAGGTCAGAGTGGGTATTGTTTTGATGGACAGACAAGGCTAGAAACAAAGGTAAATGGATTGAAAAGTATGAGTGAAGTGAGGAAGTGGGAAGAAGCAGGTAGAAACATTCATTTAGAGAGTCATGCTTCTGCATGGATAACAAGTCAAAGTGATATCTGAAGGGGAGTAAATGTTGACTTATGTTTCTCTACATATTCATTTGAAATATGTATTTGAGCACCCTTAAGAACCAATAGAAAAGAGAGGTTGAATATACTAAAGGAAGGTTACTCTAAAAAGAGGAAGTGAAGGGAGAGAGAGAGAGTTCATTGGATTCCAAAATACAAGTAAAAGAATGTTTCTGAAACATGAGAGATGGTCATTGTTTTATAATAGTATGGAAGCAGGATAGGATGTGTGCTGGTTTAGGAAAGAGAATCAATGCTTTTGGATTTTGAATAAGAGAAATGTATTGCTGATCTTAGAAAGGGTGGAATAGAGAGATCTATAGGCAGACTGAGCTATTTGTAGGTGATTAATATCATGGAACCTAGGCAGAGGTTATCAGAGTATGTTGCAATTGGTACCCATGGGCACCAGTGACCCATCAGAAACAGGCCAATGGGCCACACCTGTGTGTGCCAGCCTGATGGTATCTCTGAGTATACCTAACAATTCTGTAGTCAGTCACAAAGGAGAAAAAAGCTTTTTTTAGTTTTATGCAAAAATATTCATTCGAATATTTACATGCAGTAGGAAAGGCACAAATGGAGAGTGAACATATGAAGATTTATGCATATTTTTAAGTGCATGAACACAAAAGCAGAACTCTTGAGGCCATTTATGGCTTGGGCCCATAAATGGCAATGTGTCACCTCCCTTGTTGATTATTTGAGCCCAAGAGTTAGCCCTGTTTCAAGGGAAGTGACCACATTCGTGTGTGCACCCCAAGGACCTTGCTTCATTAGAAACCACCAGTGCAACAGGCTATCCCAGGAGGTTCTAGTTTAGAAAGTTCTAGTATAGGGAAGGCCTCTCTGAGAAAAGACCTGAAGCAAAAGTGGATATAAAAGAGCAAGTCATGAAAAGATGTCAGGGGAAGCTTCTGAGCCAACAGAACAGCAAGTAGAATGGCCTGAAGGTGGGACAGTACTGTATGTACAAGGATTGGAAAAATGACTATGAATACAGTGGAAGGAATAAGTACAAGAGTGATAAGAAATAAGGTCAGAAAGAGAAAGAGGTTCATATTATTAAGAGTCTTAACGAGCATGGACAGAAGATTATATTCCATAATTTTTCCAGTAGGAAATCATTAATGACTATAGGACAAAGAAGTCACACAATTTGATTTTTTAAGCCATTCACATTCTGTGTGAATTGACTGACTGGGGCAAGAGTAGAAGCAGGGAAGTGAGTTAGGAGTTAATTGTTGTCTTCTATGTGAGAACGATGCAAGAATTTGTTGTGGTGGTGACAGAGGGTTAAGAGATAGATTCTTGGGAAATTTTGGAGGCAAAACTGACAAGACTTGGTAATGAATGTGATATGGATTTTCAGGCAGAGAGAGGCATGATCTGAGCATGAATAACAGAGTCAGGATGATGTCATTTATAGATTTGGAGAAGGCTGGAGGCACTGGTTGGTGGGAGCTTAAGAAATCAAGAGATCTATTTTGGACTTGTGAAGTTGAGATGCTTATTCAACATTCAAATGAATGTGAAAATGAACATTACAACTCAGGGACTGAAGAGAGTCCAAAACATGAATCCGGTCTCTAAAGCCATTGGATAATATGATATCCCTTAGCGAAGGAGTGTAAATTGGTAAGACTAACATAGAAGACAGAGATTTTGAGGTCAGAAAGAGGACGAAGGACCCATAAAGGAGACTAAGGGAAAGTAGACAGAACTCTCATCCAGTCACATTAACAAAAACTTTAGCTGCAGCGAGAGCTTGAGTCAGATGAAGGAGGCACCAGTTGCAGAGACAAATTAGGAGGCTTTTGTAATGACACAGGGGAGAGATGACAGACTTAAATTTAGGCAGTAGAAGTGGGAAGGGGAGGGAAATTTTGGAATCATTTAGGAAGAGAAATAACAGGATGTTACGCCTTACAATATATGAAAGTTATGCTGAAGCTTTCCTACTAAATTTTTTTCTGCATTGATTAGGGATTTAAGTCTCTGAGATCAAATAATTCTCTGAACTGAAGATTCAGTCATTTGAAAAATTATGAAAATGACATAGAACATGGTTTGTATGGAAATATTGAATGAAAGAGTAGTGGCTGCTCTTGTAACACAGAATGAGACAAAACCATTGAAATGCAGTTTCTTTGGTACAGTTTAGGATGCATCAGGCAAATCCAGATATCACCCATCTGTTTTCTTTGAAAACAGTCAAAGGTGCTTCAAGTCCCATTATGTCTTTCTTAGTAAGTCTTGTTTTGATTGCTTATAGTCTTCTAAAAACCAAGTTGCAAAAGAGAAAAGTCAGTGAGAACTCATTACTACACTTCTGTTTTGTGACTGCTAGTATGAACACGGGTACTTTAGAAAATACTTTGGTTAGGCCAGGCGCGGTGGCTCACACCTGTAATCCCAGCACTTTAGGAGGCTGAGGCGGGAGGATCTAGAGGTCAGAGATCGAGACCATTCTGCCAACACTGTGAAACCCCGTCTCAACTAAAAATACAAAAAAAGTAGCCTGGCGTGGTGCCACATGCCTGTAATTCCAGCTACTCAGGAGGCTGAGGCAGGAGAATCGCTTGAACCCAGGAGGTGGAGGTTGCAGTGAGCCAAGATCATGCCATTGCACACTCTAGCCTGGACAACAGAGCTAGACTCTGTCTCAAAAAGAAAAGAAAAAGAAAAAGAAAAGAAAAAAAAACTTTTGAGTTTACTTTGGATTAAATAACCTCCTGCTGCCCCCTAGTGGCATTTTATTGGGGAACAGAATCCCTGGGTCTCTTGTCTGTTTTGCCACAGAAACAAGTATTGGCAAGACCAATGTGGTACATAGAAGAATATCCCCCACAGTAAGGCATTTTATAGACACCAAAACAATCACCTTGTATTCATAATTGCATAACACAGTGATTTGTCTGTTATCATTGCAATTAATGGAACTCAGTCTTTGGGGTTGTTCAAATGATGGCACTACAAGCCATTTGGCAATTAGAAGTCAGTCATTTCCTGATACAGCCTAGTAATTAGTTAATCGAACTACTTAAATTCTGAGTCTTTTTTGATACACAACCAAGGCATCATCATCCTGTGAACACCTGTGTTCACTCGACCTTGAGTAGACATAATAGCAAGAGAGTCTGGGCCCCATGAAGTTTAAGAATCCAGGCCGTGGGTTTCATTTCCTTATTTCCTGTCCCATCTTTGGACTCTTCCCAGGTTTATTGATTGTGGGAAATGCCATTCCCTTCAGGAGAAACCCAACTCCCAATCATATTGTTGGGATATTTGCCTTTGACCTAAAGGACACAATCACATCACAACACAATAATCCAAGTTTAGTGTTTGCTCAGTCTAGTTCCTTTTCACAGTCTTTTTAGGGTTGAAATAAAGAACAGCCTTCATCACCTTCCTAAGATACTTCCATCACAGCTTCTCATTTACAAACAGCTGCTCAAAGACAGCTATATAAAACTCCATAAGAAAAGTCCAAAATTTACAAACAGAAGAAAGGTGTTTAAAATCAAACAAAGGTGCTATTTTTTCCAAAGAGGCATACAAAATTTGCACTTACTTTATTTTGAAAGATACATCCAACTTCATTTACCAGGCAGAACAATTACTTTGTGTACCTAACATATCACTACTTAGGTAAATGATGCTTTTGGCCTGCTTATGTCTTCCATGGCCACAATGGTGAATACTTGTTTTCTACTCAAATAGTAAGAAAATAAGTTTTGGCAGTTTTCCGAGAGCAAAAGTATGTATTGCTTGCCCAAGATAAATCGACCTCTGAAGAGACATAAACTATTTTAAAACAGTTTTTTAAAAACAACATTTTTCCATTTACATAGAAATTGTTAATGTCAATTCCACCCCCCTCCCCAGATCCCATGCCCTTTATAAATTATGGGTTTTTTGTGTGTTTTTGTTTTTGTTGCTGTTGTTGTTGTTTGTTTGTTTGTTTTGTGCCTCTTACTCTTAAAGTATGCTCATTTAGGAAGTCTATGTAATTTTGTGTCCCCTGATTGCCCCCTCTTAGAAAATTGAAATTCTTCAAGGTGGAAGAAACAACATATCTATATTAGTAATCCAAGTATCTATAGATAACCTGGCTTATAGTAGGTGATCAGTAAAAGTTTGTTAATAGAACCAAAAAAAGAGGAATATAGATGATATTGATAGTAAAAAAAAAAAAAAAAAAAAAAGGATAAAAATGACATCCACTGAGTGTTAGGATATCACTGAGGGAAACCCTGTAAGATGATTTAATATTGATTGACACAAATTAACATTTCTAAATGATACTTTGAATTAAGGATTCTTGGTCTATTCATGACAAGTCTTCCAATGTGAATTTGTATTTCAAAATATTACATAACCTGTAAAGCTGAACCCATGAATGTGAAGTCCAGCTAAATTTGAGACTGATTCTAAATACAGTGGTAGAGTACGCAGTTTGCTATTGGTGTCTTCCGTCTCTCATAATAAAATATTTTATTTTCTTCCTGCATTGGTCAGGAATATCTTGTCAAGAAGGGAGGTTATCTCACTGTTGAAATATCAACATTTTAAAAGAAGACTCCAGAGAAGATGGTAATACTAAACATAAAGTCATGTTATGATAATGAAGATACTTCAGGTGCATTATGGAGCACATTTGGGGAAAGGGGTTTTGGGAAATAATGTCCCTCAATTATAAGAAGTGGGCATCACTTGGTCACATCAAATGAGTCTATAGTTTAGGCCAGTCATAATTATTATACCTTGTGGCACATGGAGAGATTTATCTCAGCACTTTTATAGTTTAACCCTATGTACATTAAAGGGCTAGAAACTCAATGTCATCTTTCCCAATAAACTTCCTCATGAGTCATATTTTTTCATTGAAATCCTTTGTTTGTATCAAGTTTTAATATTCTTAAAACATATGCTGTAGCTTTCTAAATGAACAAAAATATTGAAGATTTATTTTTGATATTTTGAAAGATACAGATATGAAAAGTTCTTTTAAATCAGGAGATGAGAACTCTTGTGGTATATTCAAATCTCAGTTTTCATGGCAATGATAATCAGTGACATATCTCTATCCATCCCAACAATTAATATAAATAATAATAACAGAATCAATAACTAGTTTCCAGTAGTGTCAAGTGAATTCGTTTATTTTAAGCTTTAACACTGATTTTTTTAAGTCCTAAAGGAAATTAATTGTGTTAGTTTTCATTTTAATTGATTTTTTTTATTATTATACTTTAAGTTCTAGGGTACATGTGCACAACGTGCAAGTTTGTTACATATGTATACATGTGCCATGTTGGTGTGCTGCACCTATTAACTCGTCATTTACATTAGGTATATCTCCTAATGCTATCCCTCCCCCCCACCCTCCTCCCCCCAATAGGCCCTGGTGTGTGATGTTCCCCTTCCTGTGTCCAAGTGATCTCATTGTTCAATTTCCACCTATGAGTGAGAATATGCAGTGTTTAATTTTCTGTTCTTGCGGTAGTTTGCTGAGAATGATGGTTTCCAGCTGCATCCATGTCCCTACAAAGGACATGAGCTCATCCGTTTTTATGGCTGCATAGTATTCCATGGTGTATATGTGCCACATTAATTGATTTTTAGAGGCCTCTTTCATAAAGGAGTAGTTTGCTTCTCATTTTTCCATAAAGATTCCTCTAAATGACATTTTTTTCCTGCTAATTTTTGTATGGCTGTAGAGGTAATTTCTCCATATTATGTTTAACTTGAACTGCCTCAGTCAAAAATGAGTTAAGCCCTAATTCCTACAGAAGAAAGGAACAGCATAAAGTACCACGGAGAGCAAACATTTTAAGGCACAGCAAACTAGACGAAAACCTCACTGCTGAAACTGACCAGATGCATGTGATTGGACAAGTTCCTTCACTTCTTCAATTTTCTTCTTAATGAGTTAAATTATGTACAATATTTTCTTCCTAGAGCTGTTCTGAAGATTAAACAACACCTATGTAAGTACTTAATGCAGATAAATGCAGAAGAAAGATTTGTTTCCACTATTTCCTATCCAGTTATTTTTTGTGATGGCTACTGTGTTCAGGTCTTATGAAAATGTTCCATTAAATGCCTCATTAAAATGAACTTTTGCAGCAAGATAAATAATTTATTTACCATTATGAAGAGAGTAATTAGACAAATCTTGAAAATGTCTTCAGAGAACTGAAATGTGTATTCCACGTTTTGTTATACTTGTTCACCAATAAAACATGACAAGTAATGAGAAAAAAAGTTAAGAACAGGGACAGGAAGCTGAACTAGAGCAGTATTCTGGGCCTTATATGATGCATTAGCAGCAATAAAGAAAAGAGCAGAAAATGAATGTAATTTGCTGCCTCTCTGTACATAAGTTTTAATATGTAGTGCTAGCCAGGTAAGCTAATGAAAGAAAGAAATTTTAATTACAAGAAAATTATGTCTGTAATACCTTAGGCAGAGTGTCTTAAACATGGCCTTATATAAATATACTATGTATATCAGTTAATTGCTTAAACATTGAGGTTCATTTTACTACTTTTTAGGATAAAGTTTGCCTATCTGCTACATGAAGTTAGCCAGGGAAAAGTAAGTGTAAACTGAGTGTTTAAAAGGTGGGCAGACATAGAAGAATGTATTAACAAACTCTGCTGAGGTAATGTTTCAGAATAATTTAGGCTGTGTGAACTGAATGGAATACTATTAGAAATAAGCAAAAGTGTTCATCAACATCTGAAGCTTGAAGGAATTTCCCTCTTTTACTGAGTTTTGATATATACACATCATGTCTTTTAGTGAGATCACATCACACAGACAAAGCATACAGGCATCCCTCCTTCCTTCCAAGTATTTAAAATAATAAATAGCTTCCTCAGGTCCAAACACAGCTGGTTATTTTCTAATAATATTTGCAAAATCAAACCTCAGGCAGTGTTCATGTACAGGCTTTCCCAAATATAAACACAGCATCAATAAAGCATAGTTTCATTTATTTGATGGAACAAGGAGCTGGAAGGTTAAAGGCAGATATTTCAATCATCTTGTCATTGGCTTGCTCTGTAACTCTCTGTCAGTCAATAGGCATTTGCTGTTTTCTGTTGCTAAAATGGTCAATGGAAATGCGGTTATCTGTACTCCTCTTTGACTCATTTATTATCAGGCAAATTGAAATACAGCACTCATTAAACAAGTTTTGCCAAGTACTCACACATGGAGAGCACCACCAAAAATTGAGTGGGAGAAGGCTTGAAACGTTATCCAAAATAGTTTTCAGAGCGACTATAAGACATCACATGGCAGAAAATTATAGGAAATAATTTTGTTTTGTGAATCATGAAATATGGCATTAATTTGCCATTCTCACATATCATGCTATTCCCATATTCTAAATCCAGTCCTTTAATGTGTTCATGCCGCCATGAAAAGACTGGAATTAAAGAATTCCAAAGTTGGAAGCAACCTAGAAGAAAGTCTCTCAAAAGATCCATGTGATGCTCATATCACCTCTAGAATATCCCTGCCAAGCAGTCACCTGATGCAACCCTGAACACACACTCCCTATGGAGGCCACTGATTTTACCTGAGAACAACGTCGAAGGTGAAAATGAATTTCTCTATATTAATTCCAAATCTCACCACCTCCAACTTCTCCCCTAATTGTGTTTTTGAGGGGATAATAAGCAAGATTAATCATTTTTTCCACATTCAGGAGGCAATTTAACAAATAATAATTATATGCATGATACAAACCAGATTCTGTTTTAGATACAGGAAATAAAATAATGAATCAAAGAAGGTCCCTAATCACATGGAATTAGCTGTCTTGCTATGTGAGGCCTAGGAAAATGATACACACATAGGCAAGTACACTGTGATAATATGCTCTAGGGTAAGTATTTGCGCGGAACGTAATGGAATCACCAAGAGGATCAGAGGCGATGCCTAAGTGAAGAACACAAGAATGATTTATCCTTTTCTGCCAGGAAACAAATCACACTCTCATTTATAACAAGTTTATCAGCTATAAAAAACAAATACTCATGGCTAACCCAAACTGGGTGACTACCGGAGTCTATTACTACTTCCCTCTTCCAAATGAAGGCACTGAGATTTGGAGAGGTCTAGTTATTTGCACAAGGTCACTCAGTGAGCAAGTGGCTAAGTAGAGATTTGAGTCCTAAGCCCTTCCTGAGCATCCCACCAGGGTGGTGCTGTGAGAATAAACTCCACAGCAAAGACAATTTATGAGTTTCCTTCTTTACCAGCCGTTTCCTCTTTAGAAAACAATAGATCACTTCTAGAATTGCAAGATAAAATTTTCAGTTCGCAAACCAAATTCTGAAAATGCGGAACATTTCACAAGTTAATGGAACAAGGTCTGGTGTCACCCTGAATTCTACTCTGGGCTCAAGTTCCTTAGTGGCTCCTGCTTTAGGCAAGGCCCCCATGATCCAATCCCTCCCTCCTTCTAAAAACACTTCACCTCTAAACACACTTTCACTAACTTATTGGACTCCAGTTTGCTGGCTCTGTCTCTCTCCTCAAACACATCCAAAGACCTTCCCACTCCAGGCCTTTGCACTTGCTCTACCCTCTTCCTAAAAGTTACTTCTCCATATTTTTCCAATAGGCTTTTAGCTCCCTAGGTCTCAGATCAAACATAGGAAGCCAGCTTTACCACATTAGAATTCAACTGTTCTTCAAACTCATGACCAAAAGTTCTCTACATCTTATTAGCCTACAGTATTTTCTTCAGCATACTTATCATTTTAACCTATAGTTCATATTTATTTGCTTAATAATTATCTTTAATATTCTCGTCTGGAATGAAAGTACCAGGAGGTCAGCCGGATGCGGTGGCTCACGCCTGTAATCCCAGCATTTTGGGAGGCCGAGATGGGCAGATCAACTGAGGTGGGAGTTCAAGACCAGCCTGACCAACATGGAGAAACCCCATCTCTACTGCAAATACAAAATTAGCCTAGCATGGTGGCACATGCCTGCAATCCCTACTACTCTGGAGGCTGAGGCAGGAGAATCATTTGAACCCAGGAGGTGGAGGTTGCGGTGAACCCAGATCATCCAGATTGTGCCATTGCACTCCAGTCTGGGCAACAAGAGTGAAACTCTATCTCAAAAAAAAAAAAAAAAAAAAAGTACCAGGAGGTCAAGAGCTCTGGGTGGTTTAGTCACTGCATATTCCTAGCAACTAGAAGAATGCTTGTCATATAGTGAGACTACAAGAAATAAAAGAAGGATGTGTTCAGTTTTCTAATATCCAGTTTTCTAATGGATATTTAGTAATGTGGTGGACCCAAATATAATTATTTTTAAAAAGAAAACTAGCCAATACCAAAATAATGGTATGGAGATAAATCTCATTTTTCCCATCTTAAAATGAAAAAAACTGAGGCTGAGAGGTTAAAAAAAAAAAAAATTGTGGTCAGAAAAGCAGCCAGTCCACCTAGTAGATGGGTGAGCTGGAATTCAGCTCAAATTCTCTCTAACTCCAAAGCATTTGCTTTGCTCCTATATTTCGGCAAATATGGCTAGTGCTAAAATAGAAGTGTGCGCAAAGAAGAGAAATCACAGAAGAGAGGGAACAACTCACTGGGAGTGTCAAGGAAGGTTCTCAGAAGTGACTTTTTCAGTGGATTTTGAAATTTGTAGAGGAATTTGACGGGTAGGAAAGAGTGTCAGGGAGGCATTCTCCACAGAAAGGAAGCCATGTGCAGAAAAGCTCCGGGGGACAAATAAACAAAGGTCCATTTAACACCTGTCTCCTTGAAAATAGATTCTGCCATGGTAGCATGGGTTTTTACAAACTGCTTGTAAGAATATCTACAAAGCAAAATTTAGCCCCTAAAATTCAAACCAAGATGTTGATTGCTATCATCCAGCCCACGGAAAGTGTAACAAATTGGCACCTGGTTCTGTCTACCAAGTACAGACAGACAAATCCTCACTAGAATGAAGAGATGGCATGGCTGAGCACCAGAGGTCATGGGCTTGCCCTGTTAATATGTTCGATTATTTTAAAGGATGCAGATTACAGTCTGTCACTTTTATATTCAAGTTTATTTGAAACTCACCGTCAGATCTACAAAGTTAACTGCCCATTCAACGGAAGCATGAAGTCTCAGACAATATGAGTATTGATTGTCACGCTTCACGAGATGAATCAAAGTTAGAAATTTCCCCTGAGAGTCGTATAAATATTTGTATCCTAATGTTATCGGGAATTTGTTCCTGAGATGTATTTAAGATATAATTCAAAGAATTGTCAAAATATATCATTACTGATGTAAATATTATAAAGAGTGGAGTTACTGAGGGTTCTTGTCTGTGTGTTAGCATTAAAACTTCACTCTTCAGAAAAGTCTGTTGCCTGCAAGGAGGCAATTTACCAACAGCTTTCTGGTAGTATGAATGTGTGAATGCATCTCAAAACCAAAGTGTGTATTACTTTCCTGCCAAAAGCATTGTCCTTAAACATTTTTCCTACACTAAGCTTGCAGCAAGTCCGTTTTATTTAAATAACTCCATTACAAATGATCTCTACCACCTAGAAATAGGTATTTTGATGTATGTGTGTGTGTGTGTGTGTGTTCAAATAATATTTCATTTTGTTTTCTTTTTATAATTAGAATAATAGTACGTTCCAGTTAAAATAAATCAAACAGTACAAAATTTTGATAAATTCTTGTAGCGGTTTCTTTTTTAGAGATGTCCCCTGAATTGCTTGCATTTTAAACATCTGTAGTAAGTTATGTACCATTTCTAACTATATTAGCACTGAATCATTTACTTTTCCAAGAAATAAAATCTTTTTCTCTGTTTCATCACTTTTTATTTCATGATCATGCACATGTAAATATCTTAGGTTTTTTTTTTTACCCTCAGGAGCTTTGCATAGTTACAGAGAATGAAAATGGGAGGGGAGTTAACCAACCCATCAGACATCTTTCTCGTCAGCAGCCTGTAGAAATGCATTTTGAAGCTAAAAAACTGGTATGGTTTGAACTAGGGGAGTTGTTAAATGTACCTTTAGAACTCTATGTAGGATATAAAATTCTGGAGATATAGTTCTGCTTCTACTTCATCTCAGCCAGCTTTAATTTCTACTCAAAGGGAATATTAAATCTTGAAAAGACCTAAAAAAGGACAAAGAATATGTCTTTGAGAGCATGTTAAATACACCAGGCTTCCACTTTGTCATAAAACTTGCATGAACAGATATAAGACAAGGCAGGGAATGAGGGTCATTGCTTTTTCCAAGCCAAATCCACCAGTTCTTTGCTCAACAAATCATTACAGATTCTATTAAAATCTGAGTTAAAGAATTAAATGAATTATAGTACTGAATATTCACTGGCAACAAGATTTTGTGATGCTTTTCAAAATATCCCTATGAACCAATAATTTTAGAGGGAGAAGGTAAAGAAATGAGCAAATTAACAACAGCTTTGTCAATACTTTCAGAATACAGTTGCAGAAACTCTCACCCTTTATGGAAAATAGAAAGGAATATGTACAAGAAACAATTATTGTATGCAGATAAGGTAAGTGTTAAATATATACAAAATCATCTCCTGGTTAAATATTCAAAGAAGTGATATTTGTAGAATTAAATTTGCCATTTGAACTACTCTTCCACAAGTCTATAGTAGCAAGAATTTCTTTTTCTTTTCTTTTCCTTTTTTTGTTTTTTTTTTTTTTAAGGCAGAGTCTCACTCTGTCACCCAAGCTGCAGTGCAGTAGCACGATTTGGCCACTGCAACCTCTGCTTCCTGGATTCACGCAATCGTCCTGCCTCAGCCTCATGAGTAGCTGGGATTACAGGTGCACACCACTATATCCAGCTACTTTCTGTATTTTTAGTAGAGACAAGGTTTCACCATGTTGGCCAGGCTGGTCTTGAACTCCTGACCTCAGGTGATCTGCCCACCTTGACCTCCCAAAGTGCTGGAGTTACAGGTGTGAGCCACTGCGCCCAGTCAAGAGAATTTCTTAAATCTCCTCTGGAGGTAATTTATAGTCGAATATAGATATATAATAAATAAATGCAACTGCTGCTGGGTCCCATTACTTTAATTTGGGTGTTGAAGAAAGAGCAACATTTCAGATTTGATGAATAAATTAAGGATTGTGTACAGCTGTACAGTTGAAGTACATCTCTTTGTTATTAATATTAATAGTATTAAGCCATCGACATGATTATTCCATTTAAACTCAAAAATCTGAGTTTAAACCCTTCCTTAATATAAAAATAAACCTCAGAATCAAGGTATAAGTTGATCCTCAACCCCACAAGAACGTGAACATGTTTGATTTCTTATTTGCTCAGTGAGGAAGATTGGGCTCCTTTGGGCTTCTAATATAAATCAAGTAAGAGTCCCACTATCTCTAACAGGAGAGTGGGGGGTAAACTGTGAATTGCCTTCAAAGGTTTGAACGTCTTCAGCAGCTCCTGTAAGAGTGACTCACAACGATATCTGGCACTATGGAAATTGATCTTGGTATCTCAGCCATGAGAAACCTACTTCTTTCCAGAATGGTGTCTTTGACATTTCATCAAGTCAGTATCATCTGAAAGGTACCTCTGTCACTGGATTTCTTACTTCTTCAACTAGAACCTCACAAAAACTGCCTACAAAGGCAGAACTGTATTCGTGCAGTCCACTCATGCCTTTCCTCTTGTTTCTGATGATTCATGTAATAGAGAAACAAAAAAGAATCCTTTGCCTCCTTTCCCCTCAGTGATTTATATAGGGCCACATAAAGTCTGCATTATACAAAGCAAAACTAGCTTATTGAAAGCAAACAGGGCTGGAAGAATCCTACTTTTTTAAAAAAAGATATAATAATAGAAGTATAATTTTCTTGTCATATGGACTGATGCATTAAAAAGAGCCTAGTTATAAAATAAGGAAAGAGACAACTTTTTAATTTTGAAAGCCAATAAAATGAGGATTCCTTAAAAGCTCTTTTTCGTTTTTTAAAAAATTAGATTAGCATTATTTTTGTTTGTTTATTTCATCATTTCTTCTGTGCCAGCTCTATAAAATAACCTTTCAAAATAGCTCTGTGCCATATGGTAACAGTCAAGAATGAAAATTATTTAAGATGTGTGTGTGTGTGTGTGTGTGTGTTTATGTGTTATGCATACAGGCACATAAAGTGATATTGGCATTCCTTATACTTAGGAAGCTCTTTATTCTAAAACTCTGGGTGTAGAGGATGGGAAGAAAATAGAAAGATGGTTTTCATTCCAGCAGAACTCAACAGACTGGACATTAAGAACTTCTCACGTGCAATTGAGGCCAGATCTGGAAAATTTAGTTATAGCTATACATACGCAGCACTTTTACAAAGCAGTCACTCAAAAGCTGTAGTCTATCATATATCTTCATGTTTATTATCTCTGGGCCAGATTTTTTTTGGCAGCAAATGGAATTTTGACTTGGCAGAAAGCTTGCGGTTAGCAAATATTTGGCATTCTATAGGAAGCTTCTTCAAATCAACGAGAAAATAGAAAGCCAAAGAAGAGATTAGGAGTAGAGAGAGGTCTGCCATTTTTTGACACTGGTTCTGAATTTATTTACATCATCGTTATGCATCCATTCCTCACTTGCTGAGTGACCATTGGCCTGTGAATGATCCCAGCTCAATCTCAGGATTTTCATCTGTGAAACATAATACCATAATATTCACCTCACAGCCTTGATGTAGGGACTGGAGCTGGAATGTTTGGGAGTCACCTGTCATAGTGCAAAGCACAGTGTTCAGGATGAATGAATTATTATTCAGTAGTATAGTTGGCACTGCCTGTTCTTTCTTTATCATATAAGTATACACATTTTTTCTATCTTCATATGAAAAGTAAAAATATATACTTTAATTCTACTGGTCCCCTAGTCCATACAGCCACCGGTTTCTCTGCTACCAAGAGAAAGTTATACTTGAAGGAAATAAGGAAGCCACAATATGACCACCTTCTACTCTCTCTTTGACCCTGTTCCCACAGGGTATTTCTTCCATTTTTCTGTTATGTTGCCAAATTCCTTGTGTATTTCTGCATCCTCTTATTACTTGTCAGCATTCGATGTTATTAACCAATCCCTATTTTTTAAAACAGTCTTCCCTTGGCCTTCTGATGAATCTGTTCCTCCAATTTTCCATCTACGTTGCAGATCTTTCTATCTAAGCCTTGTCATAAGGTTCTTTTTTTTTTAAACACCTTACCTGTAAATGTGTTTCAATTTTAGTAATGACTATTTCTCCATCGCTATGTTGTATATCTATCCTGTGATACACATAAGAATGTGGTATCACACATTCTTATGGCTTTAAATATCATGTATATACTGAGAAATAAACATTAGAATCATATGCTTATCTTGAGATCTCAATTCTCCTCTGCATCTCAAGCCATACTTATGTTCAAAATTAGGCTCTTCATTCAACACTTCACCTCTACTTTAACTACTTGATTTCTGCTTTCTTCTAAATGACTTTACCGTCCATTTAGCTGTTCAAGCCAGAAAACTTACATATCAGTAGGATACAACGACCAGGAACATGGCCTCTATTGTTCAACTCTTGGCCCTGCAATATTATGCTATTTTATTGCCTTGGACAATTTTTGTACCTCTCTCTGTCACATTTTCATCACTTGTCTCTTAGTTCAGTCTGCTTTAACAAAAAGCATAGACCAGGTGACTCAACAGAAATTTATTTCTCACAGTTCTGGAGACTGGGAAATGAAGAGCAGGGCGCTAATATGACCACTTTCTGGTTTGCAGATGATTATCTCCTTGCTGTTTCTTCACATGCTGGAGAGACACAGCCTTTCCTGTGTCTATTCTTATAAGGGCACTAAATCCATTCTTGAGCATTCTACATTGATGACCTAATCACCTCCCAAAGGCCTCACCTCCTAATACTCTCACATTGGATATTAGGGCTTCAGCAGAAACCTTTTAGGGGGATACAAACAGTTAGTCCATAGCCACTTGTAAAATGGAGATAATGCTAGTAAAAGCTGTATGTTGAGGTTTTTGTAAGGACTAAATTAGTGACTTTGTTAAGTGTTTTACACGGTGATTTACTTACAGAAAATACACAATAAGAACTATCTATCATCTTCATCATTCATCATCATTATCATCACCATCATCATCATCCTTGGTTTCATACCTTCCACATCCAACCTGTGGTAACTAATGTACATTTCCATACATATTTGAAAATATTTTAAATCTACCCATATCTTCACTTCTCCTCTGCCAGTACTCTAGCTCAAGTCAACATCATTTCTTACTTAGATTATTGCAATAGTCTTCTAGTGGATGTTGCCAGTTCTTACTGCCTTCTACTTTTCTGTTAAAAAAGAATTTTCAATATGTCACTATTTTGTCTTTCAATAGAGTCACATTTTAATTTGGAATAAAATGAAACCTCCTTACCAAGTCTCAAAAGCGTTATACGTTATGGCCATATATCAACTTTGTAAGTTCTTTTTTCATGTTCCACTTTGTTCACCAGGAGAGTAATACAGTTTTCTATTTGGTTTAATTTTGTTTATAACTATGCTTAGCTACTCTTTGCCTCAAAGCTCTTTTATATCCTTTTTCATATCCATCTTCTTCTCTTTGTAAGAATATATTTGTTTCTTGATATTAAATAGTGTTCTAAATATTTACAACGAAAATGAAAATTAATATATACACCAATTTACAATAAAAATTACTCAAATTGCTGTTGTAGTATCCAAAATTAGTCACTGGGTCCCACAGATTTGGTTTTCAAACACATTGTGAAAATTTTCAGAATCTTCCATGTGAAAATACAAAATACACAAAATTGCCAAAGAAAAAGAAAGAGTAGAAGAGGAAGGAGAAGGAAAATTAAAAAAGGAAAAGATACAGGAAATGGAAAAAGCATATTTCTACTCTAAAATGACAATGCTATGTGGCATAAATGTGAATGTCCAGCAAGTAAATTTAGATAGAGATGTGTTTAAGATACCCCATTCTTAGTATCAAGGGACAAAATATGAAGTCTTTATTTTTCATGAATAGCTGTTTTCTTTCTTATTTGTGGTGAACATTATTTAAGTGTCTTTTTATACAAGAAAACTGCATAATAAAACTAATAAATAAGAAAAATCTCAAAAGACTAAAACTCAAATGCGGCTGCTGTTATTTACCATTTCACTGCAATGGCTTAAAATTGTACTTAATAAAATTAGCTTGTACAGATTTCTAGAAGATTCCTGCCAAAGATTAAAACAAATGTAAGTAAGAAATTTCTATTAACATAACATATTGTAGCCTAGTACAATAAAATTGTAGTTTTATCTAACTTCCATTAGAGAAAACTTTTAAGTATAGAGAAGAAACCCATTTCATACTTTATATACATCAAAATAATTACTTCATAATTGAATCCCCTGCAACAAGACATAGAAGGTTCAGGAGAATCTTTATTTTATATTTTTAAATTTCATAGAATGATATTTATGTCAGCTTTGAAACACACTTTTCTCTCAGTAGTTTTGTAGCCTACAGTGATATAAACAGATAAATATTGAAAGAAAATGTGGCATGTATAACAAAGTAAATGATATTTTATTTTGTAGAGTTTTATGATACTTTATTCATTACACATTTTGACTGATAATATATGTAGTTTAGTGAGCTTTTCTGACTCACATTTTGTGTGTTTTTTTCCTTCTTTTTTTCTTTAGCAGTAAAATTATATCATCTTTTGATTAGATAGAAAAATCTGAAGCTAATTAAAAGTTTACAAGTATTCTGTAAGGTCCGTTTGAGTTAGCTGAAGCACAATGTTTTTTTAAATAGGTCGAGAAATCTAGGGGACCAATTATGATTTATCAGATGTCTAAAGGCCTCTACATAATTTCAGAATCCGCTAAAACGTGTATTTATGATAGTGTTGGCACAAAATACTTACTTACCCAAATATTCATGCTTGCTTAAGAAAAAGCAAACAGAGGCAAAAATAATACATAAATGATGAATTCAACAGGAAACAAGATTAAGTAAGACTACGGCACACTATATGAGCAGGGATTGTACACTAGTTGCAAATGAGAAAAATGGTGGAAAAACTGAATTACCATGCAGTGCATGGAAGTAAGAGTGCACTAAAATAAAGTAAAATAAATTGCATTAGAACCATCAGAGCTATATTCACATAGTAATTGCTGATTTAGGGTTAACAAAATCACATCATTTGTCATAGTAAACTAATGCCGTTAGTTTGGATTTTATTGTTTGTTTAGTTTTGTTAGCATTTAATGTATACATTCTTTTGACTTGATAGCTTCGTATAAGCTATAAGTAAATGAGTTTAGACACTTCTTTTATGTTTGCACTTATTTAACTAACATTGTAATAAAAATAATGTAAGTCAACAAGGAGAGCTAACAAATACCATGAATTCTCAAGAAACATGAACACAAATATTTGCCACACTATTTTTGTGTATGTGTAATCCACACATATGAAAATCAAGCACAATAGCCAGTAAACAAATAATCTTACTTTTCCCCTTCTTTTTTCTCTTATTTTAAAATTAAACTTTTAATTTGAGATAATTGGAATTTCACATACATTTATAAAAAATAATACATAGAGATCCCGCATACTCTTTACTCAGTTTGCCTCAAAGGTAACATGTTGCAAAACTGTACTGCAATATCCAAACCAGGTTATTGGCATTGATACAGTCAATATACAGAAGGTTTCATCTCCAGGACTCCTTGCTTCCCTTTTATAGCCAGACCTACTTTCCTCCCATCTTTGCTCTCCCATCCCTTAACTACCTGGTTCACCATTTTTGATATTTTTTTTAATTTCTAGAATGTTCTATTAGAAATGAAATGAAACAGCATGTAGCCATTTCTTTTGCCTTTTTTCACTAAGCGTAACTCACTGGAGATTCATTCAGGTGGTTGTGGGGATCGATAGTTCATTTCTTTTTATTACTGAGTAGTATTCCTAAGTATGGATGTGCCACAGTTAGTTTAACCATTCACCCACTGAAGGTTAGTTCCAGGTTTTAGTTAGTATGGATAAGACTGCCATAATCATTTGTGTACAAGATATTGTGCAAAGATAAATATTCATAAATGCTCAATAATGTAATTGCTAAGTTCTATGGTGTTCCATGTTTAGTTTTTCAAGAAACTGCCACACTGTTCTCCAGAGTATTTATGCCATTTTACATTTCCACCAGCAATATACAAGTGGTGAGTTTCTCTGCATACTCACTATCATCTTGTGTTACCATCTTTCTTTAAAAAGCAATCTGATAGCTGTGTATTGACAACTCAGTGTAGTTTCAAAGTGCATTTTCCTACTGGCTAATAATATTGAATTTTTTTTTTTTTGAGACAGTCTCTCTCTCTGTCATTGAGGCTGGAGTGCAGTGATGTAATCTGGGATCACCACAACCTCTGCTCCTGGGTTCAAGCAATTCTTGTTGGGGTCACAGGCACACACCACCACATCTGGCTAATTTTTGTTTTTACTAGAGGTGGGGTTTCACCATGTTGGCCAGGCTAGTCTTGAGCTTCTGGCCTCAAGTGATCCACCTACCTTGGCCTCCCAAAGTGCTGGGATTACAGGCATTAGCCACGGCCCTTGGCCTATGATACTGAGTACTTATTGATGAGCTTATATATCATCTGTATGTCCTCTTGAATAAGACAGTTCTTCATTTACTTTTTTTTCCATTTTCTAACTTTTTTTTTAATTACTATTGAGTTTTGAGAATTCTTTTTATATTGTAGACTTTATTCCTTTGTTAGATTTGTGATTTTCAAAACTCTGTCTCAGTGACTAGTTAGGATTTTTACACTTTTAACATATCTTTTGCAGAGCAAAAGTTTTAATTTTGGTAAATTCCAATGTATCAGTTTATTTCTTTCTGAAGTGTGCTTTTGGTGTCAAGCTTAAGATCCCTTTGCCAGCCTAAAATGCTGAAGATTTTCTCCTATGTTTTTTTCTAAAAGTTTTCTAGTTTTATGTTGTACTTTTAAATATGTGATCTATGTTGAGTTAATTTTTGAATAAGAGGTGAGACAGGTTAACATTCTTTTTTGCTTGTGAACATCTCACTGCTCCAGCATTGTTTGTTGAAAAGCTGCTGTTACTCCATTGAATTGCTTTGGGATCTTTGTCAAAGATCAGTTGGGGATATTTACGTGGGTCTCTTTCTGGGTGTTGTATTCTGTTTCTTTGATGTCTATGTCTATTTCTCCACCAGTATCACCAGTTTTTATTACTGTAGCTAACTAATAAGTCTTGAAGTCAAGTAGATTGGTTCCTTCCACTTTTTTATTTTAAAAAATTGCTTTGGCTATTTTTCTTTTGCTGGAACAGGGTCTCACTCTGTCACTGAGGCTGGAGTGCACTGGGACGATATCGGGTCCCTGCGGCCTCCACCTTCTGGGTTCAGGTGATTCTCCTACCTCAACCTCCCCAGTAGCTAGAACTACAGACATGCACCAATTTTTTATTTTTAGTAGAGATGGGGTTTTTCCATGTTGCCCAGGCTGTTGGCTATTTTACATTGCCTTTCCATAATTATCTTGTATGTGTGAGATACATACATATATGTGTATGTATGTACATATAATTGTATATATGTGTGTGTGTATATATATATAACCTTATTATATATAATTTTATAAAATAATCTTCACCGAATTTTGAGAGAAATTACATTAAACTTGTGTAACAATTCAGGAAGAACTGATATATTTACACCTCTTGAGACCAAATATGGAACATAGTGTATCTTTCCATTTATTCAGACCTTCTTTGATTTCCTCAACATTTCTTCTTTAATAAAAACATTGTAGTTTTTGTTATATAAATTCTGTGTCTGTTTTGTTACATTTGAACCTAAACATTTAATTTTTGAGTAATTCTGAAATGATATTGCATTTCTAATTCTGTTTCTCAAATATTCTTTGCTAATATATAAAAAACAGTTTTTTTATGTTTCTCTTGTATCCTGTCACCTTATTGAAGTCACTTTTTAGTTCTGAGAGTCCCTTTGTAGATTTCTTGAGATTTTCTACAGAGACAATCACACCATTTGCAAATAGAAACAGTTTTATTCCTACCTTTCTAATACATAAGCTTTCATCTCCTTCATCTATCATACTTGCCAAAACTTCCAGCACTACATGTAAAAAATGACGAGAGCAGCTGTCCTTACTTCGTTTCTTCTGTTTACCCAAGATAGTCTCTTTTTCTTTCTTTCTGTTTCTTTCTTTCTTTCTTTCTTTCTTTCTTTCTTTCTTTCTTTCTTTCTTTCTTTCTTTCTTTCTTTCTTTCTTTCTTTCCTTCTTTCTTTCTTTCTCTTTTCTTTCTTTTTCTTTCATTCTCTCTCTCTTTTTCTTTCTTTCTCTTTCTTTCTTTCTTTCTTTCTTTCTTTTCTTTCTTTCTTTCTTTCTTTCTTTTCTTTTCTTTTTCTTTCTTCCTTTCTTTCTTTCTTTTCTTTTCTTTTTCTTTCTTCCTTTCTTTCTTTTTTTGCTTTTCTTTTTGTTGCTTCTATATGCTTTTTATCAAGTAGAGAAAGTCCCCCTCAGTCTCTATATTTCTTGGAACATATATAATGAATGGGTGCTAAATTTTGTCAAACACTTTTTCCTCATTCACTGATATTATCATGTGATTTTTCTTTAACCTGTTAATATGTTAGATTACATTGATCTTTGAATATTGTACCAGCCTTGCATTCTTATAATAAACTTTATTTGGTTAGAGTGTATAATCAAATATAGTGAGTTACCTGAATTGAATTTGAATTGAATTATTATAGTTGAATTGTTTTTGCTAATATTTTGTTAAGGATTTTGTTTCTATGTATAATAGGGATATTTTTCTTCAGATTTTGTTTAATTTTGGTTTTTAAGTATCAGAGTAATGCCAGCTTCTTAAATAAATTTTAGAGTGTTTGTTTGTCTTTTATTTTCTGAAAGATACTTGTAGAATTTGTGTTAATTTTTTTAAATAATTGGTAGAAATTATTTTTTTGAGGTATGGAGAGTTCTTGGTAAGGAAATGTCTTAAATTACAAATTTAATTTCCTTTGAAGTTACACAGCTATCCAAATTATCTATTTTGTTTTTAATGAGTTATGATAGTGTTTGTAATGGAATTGGTCCGTTTTATTCAACTTGTTAAAATTATACTGTAAAATTGTTTGTAGTATTCCATTATTTTCCTGTTGGTGGCTACACGATCTGTAGACTTATTGCTTGTTCCATTATGATATTAGTAAGTTGTGTTTTCTCTCTCTTTTCTTTGTCATTCTTTGTCCATGGTATTATTCTTTTCAGAGAAGAAGCCCTTTATTTCATTGATTATTCCCTATTTTATTCTGTTTTCAATTACATTTATTTCTGCTCTCATCTTTATTGTTTTATTTCTTCTGTTTGTTTTAGGTTTAATTTTCTCTTCTTTTCTTGGATTCTTAATGTGGGAGCTCAGATTATCGATTTGAGTGTTTATCTCATTTCTGATTTGTATATTTAGCTAGGGGTCCCCAACCCTCATGCCACAGACTAATACTGGTCCATGGCCTGTTAGGAACTGGAGTGCACAGCAGTAGGTGTGCGGTGGGAGAACGAGTAAAGCTTCATCTGTGTTTACAGCTGCTCCCCATCACTCGCGTTAACTCCTGAGCTCCACCTCCTGTCAGATCAGTGGCAGCATTAGATTCTCAAAGGAGTGTGAACTCTACTGTGATCTGTACATGCAAGGGATCTAGGTTGTGCAACTCCTCATGAGAATCTAATGCTTGACCATCTGTCACTGTCTCCCATCATCCCTAAATGGGACCGTCTAGTTAAAGGAAAACAAGCTCAGAGCTCCCAATGATTCTATATTATGCTGAGTAGTATAATTATTTCATTATATATTACAATGTAATAATAATAGAAATAAAGTGTAAAATAAATGTAATGCACTTGAATCATTCCCAAACAAACCACCCTCACCCCTGGTCCGTGGAAAAAATTGTCTTTCGTGACACCAGTCCCTTGTGCCAAAAAAACTGGGGACCACTTTATTTGGTGACACAAATTCTCCCTTCAGCACAGCTTTAGTTGTGGCCCACACCTTTTACAAAGTTGCATTTAATTTTCATTCAGTTTAATATTTTTTCGTATCCCTTGAGACTTCCTCCTTGACCAATAGATTATACATGTGTACTTTTTAGTTTCCAAGTGTTTGGAAATTTTCTTCTTGTATTTCTGTTGTTGATTTCTAGATTAATTTTAGTAGATGGAGAACATATGCTGTATAATTTAAATTATTTTAAATTTGCTGGAGCTTTTTTCATAGCCCATGATTTGGTCTATATTGGTATATATATCAACTTGAAAAGAATATGTATTTTTTTTCTGGTTTTGGTGGACTTTTCTTTTTAAAAAAAAGGTTAGACCCTGTTGATTGATTGTGGTGTTGAGTTCTTTCATACTCTTGCTGAGGTTTTTTTACTCTAGTTGTTCTCTCAATTGTCTTGAAAGAGTGTTAAAGTGTCCAAATATAATTGGAAATTTGTCTATTTCTTCTTTCAGTTTTATCAGTTTTCCTACACATATCTTTCAATTTTTTTGGTGTGTACACATTTAGGGTTGCGATGACTTCTTAGTCAATTGATTCTTTTATTATTACAACATGTCCCCCTCTGTCTCTTTTAAGTTTTTTATCTGATGTTTATTTTACATTTATACAGCTACCCTTTCTTTCATTTTATTAATAAGTGCATAATACATGTCTTCATTATTTTACTGTCAACCTGCCTGGATAGTTGTATTTCAAGTAAATTTTTTCTAGACAACGTATAGTTGGGTCATGCTTTTGAATCCATGCTGCCACTATCAGTCTTTCGATTGATGCATTTAGATCATTTGCATTAATGCAAACACTCATATGCTAGACTTAAATCTGCCACTTCATGTTTTTTCTTCTGTTTGTTTCCTCTGCTTTTCCTTTCCCTGTTTGCCTTTTCATGCTCATTTGTAGATTACTTGAACAATTTTTGGAATACATTTTGAATGTTCTATAGTGTCTTTGCTCATCTTTTTATATCATTTTTAGTGTTTGCTCTAAGTATTACACAATACATGGATAACTTATCACAGTCTAACAGAGTTATCATTTTACTAGTTTAAGTGAAGTGTAAAACTGTACCTCCTTGTACACTTCTTTATCCTTTCCCATTTAAAATATAATCTTAACATTTAATCTACATACATTTTTAACAACTTCAGGCATTGTTATAATGTTTCCTACCACCAAACAAAATTTTTAAAACACAATAGAAAAAGGAAAGACATATATTCACATATATTTTTGTTTAACATCTTCTTCCTTCCTTCTGTCAATAGAGTCTTATAATTTGTTTGTATGTTTTCCTGTTTAGAAAACATCCTGTAGTCATTCGTTTAGGGTAGATCTGCTAGCAACACACCCTTCTCATTTTTCTTTATCTGAGAAGTCTTGATCCTGTTCATCCTGAAGGATATCTTCTTCTCTGAATATAGGGTTGGCAGTTCTTTTCTTTCGTACTTGAAAAATGTATTTACACTCTAAGTAATGTGTTATTTCTCCCTTGCTGCTTTCAAGATTTTTTTTCGTTTTTTTTTTTTTTAGTTTTCAGGCATTTGATGTATCTCAGTATAAATTTTTTTGAGTTAATCCTATTTGGGCTTATTCAGATTCTTGAATCTGCAGAATTATGAAAATTTTGTAAGTTGTAGCCATTTTTAAGGTGCATTTTCCTCTCTACCTCTTTATCGACACCTTCCCCACAAAGATTTTGATAGCAGGAATGCTATTTCTTTTATTAATCCCACAGATCCTTAGCAGCATTCTGGGAAGGGAGGGAGCATTGCCTCAATACTGCCAAATGCAGGTAGAAGTCCAGCTTTTCCACTCTAATCATTACCCCTGGGTAAAGGTTCTGGTTCCCATGGGGCTTCCACTGATTACGCCATATCTTAGAGGGACAGGAGTGCCTCATTTTACTGCTCTCCACATAGCCTTCACTGGCACTTTAGGTGGTAGCCTTCTTACCACTGCCTGATGATGAAAATCCTGACTCTTTTCTAGGCTTCCTCTGGTATCACTCCAATCACATGGGTGTAGAAAGTCTCTACACTGTCCAGTGGGAGCGAACAGTCCATGCTCCTCACACGGTCTCCACTAACACTGCGGAGGGGTGGAGGCCTATTGTCACATGATGAGAATGAAAGTCCTATCTTTCTATTCTGCCTTTCTTGACACTACCTATTCAGGGGACTTGAGGTGCCATGTTGTAGCTCAGCAGAGTTAAAGCCTGGGCTTCACATTCGGTCTTCACTGGTGTGAGAGGTAGTGAGACCCAGTGGGACCAGAGTTTTTTCTGTGGTGTTTTGCTAGAGCAGAGCAGTGATCGTTTAAAGAATTTTTGTTTTGCTAGGCTGCCTGTTTCCTGGGTCTTTCGCCTAGAGAAAACAGGCTTTTGTTGAACTCTTTTTGCCCACTTAGGATTTTCAGAATGCTGACTTCTTCACCTCAAAGTTTAGTAAAAATGAAATAAAGAGAAAATTTACCACCATGCCCTTCCTTGGGTCTTGAGGTTCCTAGCTGGTCTGCCTTACTTTCTATTTTTTGAGACTATTTATTTATTACAATGTCCAGAATTTTTAGTTGTGGTCTTAGCAAGAAAAAAAATAGGTAATATTATGTCTATGCCATCTTTTCACAAAGGAATCTAGTGACTCATTAAAAAAAAAACGAAAACCTCATGTTAGTCCCCCCAAAATATGTTTCTTTTCTAGCATCCCCGCTTTTAACTTCACGTTCACTAAATGTTTTCACGCACCTAACCTCCCACATCACATTTTTCAGATCAGTTTAATTGCTTTCCCACCTGAAATAGGTTGGAATCCTTTTATCCAACTCTGTATTTTAAATGTACTTAAAATCTGCTGTCATTCTGACCAGCATAACCATCAGCTATTAACCTGGACGTTTCTACTTTACTATTTGTTTTTCTTTTGCTTGTTTACTTGATTTTTGCTTTTCTACTGCGTTTTGTCTTCTATTCTTGCTTGTATACTGTATTTAGTTGAGTCAAATTTTGCCCGATAGAAGAAATTCTAATAGTGTACATGACAGAACCTCAACTTTTAGCTTTTGTTCACTCCACATTGCATAATCAACTGCTGCCGAATTTAAGAAACACATAGATGCAAACCCTCTTGAAGGATGAAGCTTCACAGGATGGAAGGCAAAAGGATTGTGCACTTGGATCCAACTCTGAGCCAGACTCACCTAAATCGTGTACTGCCTAACCTCAGAGTCAGCCTTTTTTCTTGGCTTCTGGGGTTTTGAATTTTGACTTACTGTTGATCAAATTGAGTCACTGTTTGAGTTAATTAGGCTTTTAGTAAACACCAGCATCTGCCCTACTCAGTCCTTGTAATGTTCTTTCTGAGCACTTTCTCCCCCTCCTTGTTCACCCTCAGCCAAGCATTGCAATGGCTTTGTTTTGGTTATTAAATCACAGCTTTGGAAACCTTAGATTCTGCTAATCCCTCTATAAACTAGTTGTTTTTATGAGATATATGTGAGTGTACTAAGAAAATTTTAAAAGATCTTTATTGAAGTTCAGGGAATTATTATCATTAGGAATTTATTTTCATGTAATTCAGGACCCAAATGTGTTTGTGGAGTTCAGAGCTGAAAAATGGTCAATATATCTTGTGGAAAATTATATATAGTCTTTTCTGGATGAGATGAGAAATAAAGTTCATGTCCCTCCAGTAGTCTCCTTTTACTAAAATAGTATTCATTTATTACCTATATATAATTTAGACATGAGTGTGCATTTTTCTTGTAGCAGTCGATATTATCCATTATTATTTTATAACTGGTGAATTTGCTTTAAGCAAATCTACATTTATCATTTGTTTAGAATCACATAAAAAGTCAGCCAAAGAAAGCAAGGAAAAAGTGAAATATTTTTTGCATTGCCTAGATCATGATAGGCAATGATATGTAGTATGCTATTCTGTTCCAAATATAATCTGTAGACCCCTCATGTTTTGATGAGAATGCTGTTTTTACACTAGCACTAAAAAGATGGCATATAGGCAGAAAATAATTCAGATAACTTCCATTCAATTTGTAATTGAATCTCCCTTCTATGGGAAAGGAAGTAAAGTACAATTAAAGATGTAGTGGAAAGTTGTTGTTTTTTCCTTCCAGCATGAATTTATTTTTCTTTAAAGAACAGGACCCCTGCTTTTCCTTTGAAAAGCTCCCTCCTTTAGTACCAATAATTTTCCTCTGGCTCTTAGGGTGGATACTCAACTTAGTGTTGGACAGTTAGCAAGCTCCGGTTTTCACAGTTCACTCTATCCAGAGTGATTGGCCCAAGAGTGGCCATGTGGCTCAAAACAGGCAAATAAGGGCCAGAATTTTCACTGGAAATAATGAGCAAGTGATGAATATACATATTAGAAAGCAGCAGCACAGAATAATGGTATTGAGCACAGATTCTGGAACCAGACTCTCAACCTCCAAAACATGTATCAGTCACCATGGGCAAGTTTTGTAATCTCTTTGTGCCTGTTTGCTAATCTGCATAATGTGGATAATAATAGTGCCTACTTCATAAGTATTAGCAGGATTAAATGAGTTGCTGATTAAATGAGTTTCTGTGTCTAAAGTGCTTGGAATGATAATCATTAAAACAAATTAATTATTATTTTCTCACTGATGTTTTGCTAAGCTGGAAGGACATAAATATTGAACTGCTAATAGTCCTTTTGCCACAAACATTCACCAGAGAACAAATCCAACAAAAAGGAAGCGTATTGCCAAGAGATGGAGAGAGACAAACCCAAACAACATCATTTGATCATCTGAATCCAAGTCTGTCTTGATTTGTCAGCTTACAATTTTTTTAAATCTAAATCAATATGCTTCAGGTAAGTCTTCCCTATAAATAAAGGGGCACCGTGAGGAACATAGGAAAAGGAGAAAATGAGCTGTTTCTGGAGCAGTCTTCCTATGATCAGCAAAATAAAATTATCTAAAAGAAGAGCTGGCTACCCTATGTAGTCTACATATTCAAAAAGTACAGGTGTCCCTCAGTATTCAAGGAGAATTGGTCTAGGACCCCCAGAGAACACCGAAATCCGTAAGTATTCAAGTGTCTGATATAAATGGAATAGTATTTGCACATAGCCTATACATATCCTCCCATATACTTTAAAGCATCTCTGGATGACTTATAATACCTAATACAATGTAAATGCTGTATAAATAGTTATTATATCACATTTTATTACTTTTACTATTTTTTTTATTGTTTTATTGTTATTTTTCGTTGTTTTATTTTCTCCAAATATTTCTGATCCCTAGTTGGTTGAATCCATGGATGAGGAACCTACAGATACAGAGAGCAGGCCCAACTACATTTATTATGTGCTTACCATTTGTCAGATATAAGATAGGCATTTAAGATACTAGAGAAAAGGAACCATCCCCGAACTAGAGGAAGTTACTCTCTGATGGGGAGGTAAGATGTCAATCAGTTTAGGCTGCCATAACACAATACCACAGACTGGGTAGCTTAAACAACAGACGTTTATTTTCTCAGAGTCTGGAGGATACAGTTCAAAATCAAGGGACCAGCAAGGTGGCTTTCTGACGAAGACTCTTTTTCTTGCAGACAGCTGCCTTCTCACTGCATCCTCACATGGCCTCTTCTCTGTGTACTCACAGAGAGATCCCTGGTGTCTGTTTCTTACCTCAATAGAATACCAGAGATCTCTGGTATCTCTTCCTCTTCTTTAAAAGCACAAGTATTACCAGTTTAGGGATTAAGGCCCCACATTTTTGACTTCGTTTAACTTAAACATTAGGTTGGTGCACAAGTAACTGAGATTTTTGCCATTAAGGCCTTATCTCCAAGTATCGTCCCATTGGGTGTTAGGTCTTCAACATATGAATTTGAGGGTCAATTCAGTCCATAGCAGTAACTAACAAAGCCATCTGAGTTGAGGGTAATTCACGATTAAATAATAAGTCTTCTATTATTTTCCGAAATGATCTGTTCATTTAATAAAATGCAATTCTTGAAGAAGAATACACTCAAAGGCAGCTCTTCATAAGCAAATGCTGAATGTCAACCATGTATTGTCAGGATAATTGTTACTGAAGATAATTCTTCCATTCTAAAATGCATTTTTAGGAAAAACGTTTGCAAGATAAATTGAAAAGCATGTTTATCGCGTGCTTTATAGGGTAAAGCTTCTGGAGTCAGCTGTGGATACTGAGACAGAATTACTACACGATAACCTAGGAGAGTGTACCCTGTCAATGTTAACTTCTCCAGGTGATTCTGCTGTGCTTGCAAATGAACGCAGTGAAAAACAGAAAAATAAACCGAATCAGGAACTTGATCAAAAAATTTTTTAAATAAGCATAAAAATCTATTCATTGATCTGACATCAGATTGAATTAACAAATGTTTGCATCAATTAATCGATTTAAGCCTTTGCAACTTCCAGTGCTAAAAAGATAAAGCTTCAAGTCAAGTTGGCAATAGAAATGCCAAAGGTTGCAGCTGGAAAATGCTGCGTGGACAGTCACAGTTGGTAGCAGAATGCTGACCAAGAACCAGCCACTCTAGAGGCACTTTACATATCAAATTGCTTTAGAGTTTCACTACAACCCTAAGAGGTTGACATTATTGGCCTTACTTTATATAATAGATAGAAAGGGCAAAAGACTTTTGCTCTCCAGGCTCAGCCACAGGCCAGTAACATCTTAGCTGGATCTAAGGGCTTCCTCTTTCTTAGGCAATACTAGGTTTTCTATTGTATAACAAATTACCACAAACTTAAATTAGAAGTTTGGCATGGAATAGCTGGTTTCTCCACTTGGGTTATCACAATGCAAAAAAATATGATGTTATTCTGGCTGAGCTCTCATCTAGAGTCTCTGTGGACAAGTTCACTTCCAAGCTCATTCTTGCCCTTGGAAGAATTCAGTCCCTGTGGTCTTAGAGACTGAGAACCGTTTCTTTCCTAGTTGTAAGGAAGGGGAAGCCCTCAGCTCCTAGGGGCTTCCCATATTCCTTGACACTTCATCCCTCCATCTTTTTTTTTTTTTTTTTTTTTTTTTTTTTTTTTGGGAGACAGAGTCTTAGGCTGTGTCACCCAGGCTGGAGTGCAGTGGCGATCGGCTCACTGCAAGCTCCGCCTCTCCAGGTTCACAGCCATTCTCCTGCCTCAGCCTCCCGAGTAGCTGGGACTGGCTCCATACCTCGCCCGGCTAGTTTTTGTATTTTTAGTAGAGGCGGGGTTTCACCATGTTAGCCAGGATGGTCTCGATCTCCTGACCTCGTGATCCACCCGCCTCGGCCTCCCAAAGTGCTGGGATTACAGGCTTGAGCCACCGCGCCCGGTCATCCCTCCATCTTTAAGTTGGCACCAGTGCATAGAATCCTTCTCTCATACTTTGAGTCTCTGAACTTGTCTTCAATAACCAGCCAGAAACAGCTCTCTGCATTTAACAGGCTCATGTAATTAGTTCAGCCCACCTAGGTAATCTCCTTATTTTAACATCAATTATGCCATAGAATATCAAATACAGTTATGCACTGTACAATGACGCTTCCGTCAATGACAGATCCCATACACAAATGTGGTCCCATAAGATTATAACAGAGCTAAAAACTTTCTATTGTCTAATGAATTTCTATTCCTAGGAAATTCCTATTCCAGGGAAAAAAAAAATTCCTCTTGCCACAGTCATAGCCACTGAGACATCCAAGTGCAAGGCATTACTGACGTGTTTGTGGAGATGCTGGTGTAAACAAACCTACTGCATCATCAGTTGTATAACAGTACAGTACATACAATTAGGTACAATACATAATGCTCAAAAATAATAAACAGCTATGTTACCAGTTTATGTACGTACTATACTGTACTTTTTATCATTATTTTAGAGTGTACCTCTTCTATCTATTAAAAAAGTTAACTATAAAACAGCCACAGGCAGGTCCTTCAGGAGATGTTCTAGAAAAAGACATTGCTCTCATAGGAGATGACAACTCCATGTACATTATTGTTTCTGAACACTTTCCAGTGGGACAGGATGTGGAGGTGGAAGACATCCACAGTGATGCTGAAAATCCTGACCCTGACCCCGACTGGGAGTTAGGCCTAGGCTAGTGTGTGCATCTTCTTTTTTTTGAGACAGAGTCTCGTTCTGTTGCCCAGGCTGGAGTGCAGTGGCATGATCTCAGCTCACTGCAAGCTCCGCCTCCTGGTTTGACGCCATTCTCCTGCCGCAGCCTCCATAGTAGCTGGGACTACAGGCGTCCGACACCACATCCTGCTATTTTTTTTTTTTTTTTTTTTTTGATATTTAGTAGAAACGAGGTTTCACCGTGTTAGCCAGGATGGTCTCGATCTCCTGACCTCGTGATCTGCCTGCCTCGGCCTCCCAAAGTACTGGGATTACAAGCATGAGCCACCACGTCTGGCCTGCAGCTTCATTTTTAACAATAAGCTTGAAAAGTAAAAAATAAAATAAGATTAGAAAACGTTTATAGAATAAGGGTATAAAAATACAGTTTTACATAGTTGTACGATGTATTTGTGTTTTAAGCTAAGTAGTATTACAAAAGGGTCAGCAAGGTAAAAAATAAAAGCTTATAAAATAAAAAAGTTACAGTAAGCTAAGGCTAACTTGAAGAAAGAAAAATATTTTTTTATAAATTGAGTGTAGACTAAGTTTACGGGGTCTATAATGTCTGCACTACAGTGCAATTATGTCCTACGCCTTCATATTCACTCACTACTCACTGACCCACCCAGAGCAACGTCCAGTCCTACAAGCTTCATTTATGTATGTGCCCTATACAGGTGTATTCCTTTTTAACCTTTTATACAATATTTTTATTGTACCTGCTCTATATCTGGATATGTTTAAATAAATAAAATTTACCACTGTATTACAATCACCTACAATAGAGTACAGTAACATGCTACACAAGTTTTTTGCCTATGAGCCACAGGCTATATGATATAGTCTAGGTGTGTAGTAGGCTATTTCATCTAGATTTGTGTAAATATACTCTGGTGTTTGCACAATGACAAAAGTAGCCTAAAGACACATTTCTCAGAAAGTATCCCTGTCATTAAGAGATGCATGACTGTAACCCATGGGAATATCATCCATCATATTTGGAGTTCCATGGGTTATGCAGGTCCTGTGCACCAAGCAGGTGGGAAATCTTAAGGGTTATTTTAGGATTTTGCCTCCCATTAATAACATAAAATCCTGTCTTATTTATCTTTTATTAAACCTATTATTTGGAACTACTTTAAACTTCCAGAAAGATTGCAAAAATATTTCATGCTCCGTATGTCACTCATCCAACTTCCCCTATGTTAACATCTTATATAACAATAGTAGAATTGGCGGAGCAAGATGGACTAATAGGAACAGCTCCAGTCTCCAGCTCCCAGCGTGAGCGACACAGAAGACAGGTGATTTCTGCATTTTCAACTGGGGTACTGGGTTCATCTCACTAGGGAGTGCCGGACAATCAGTGCTAGTCAGCTACTGCAGCCCGACCAGCGAGAGCTGAAGCAGGGCGAGGCATCACCTCACCTGGGAAGCGCAAGGGGGAAGGGAATCCCTTTTCCTAGCCAGGGGAACTGAGACACACAACACCTGGAAAATCGGGTAACTCCCACCCCAATACTGTGCTTTACCAAGGGTCTTAGCAAACGGGCACACCAGGAGATTATATCCCACACCTGGCCAGGAGGGTCCCACACCCACGGAGCCTCCCTCATTGCTAGCACAGCAGTCTGTGATCTAACAGCAAGGCAGCAGCGAGGCTGGGGGAGGGGCGCCTGCCATTGCTGAGGCTTAAGTAGGTAAACAAAGCCGCTGGGAAGCTCCAACTGTGTGGAGCTCACAGCAGCTCAAGGAGGCCTGCCTGTCTCTGTAGACTCCACCTCTGGGGACAGGGCACAGCTAAACAACAACAACAACAACAAAGCAGCAGAAACCTCTGCAGACGCAAAGGACTCTGACAGCTTTGAAGAGAGCAGTGGATCTCCCAACACGGAGGTTGAGATCTGAGAACGGACAGACTGCCTGCTCAAGTGGGTCCCTGACCCCTGAGTAGCCTAACTGGGAGACATCCCCCACTAGGGGCAGTCTGACACCCCACACCTCACATGGTGGAGTACACCCCTGAGAGGAAGCTTCGAAAGCAAGAATCAGACAGGTACACTCGCTGTTCAGAAATATTCTATCTTCTGCAGCCTCTGCCACTGATACCCAGGCAAACAGGGTCTGGAGTGGACCTCAAGCAATCTCCAACAGACCTACAGCTAAGGGTCCTGACTGTTAGAAGGAAAAATAACAAACAGGAAGGACACCCACACCAAAACCCCATCAGTACATCACCATCATCAAAGACCAGAGGCAGATAAAACCACAAAGATGGGGAAAAAGCAGGGCAGAAAAGCTGGAAATTCAAAAAATAAGAGTGCATCTCCCCCGGCAAAGGAACGCAGCTCATCGCCAGCAACGGATCAAAGCTGGATGGAGAATGACTTTGACGAGATGAGAGAAGAAGGATTCAGTCCATCAAACTTCTCAGAGCTAAAGGAGGAATTACGTACACAGCACAAAGAAACTAAAAATCTTGAAAAAAAAGTGGAAGAATTGATAACTAGAATAATTAATGCAGAGAAGGCCATAAACGAACTGACAGAGATGAAAACCATGCACGAGAAATACATGACAAATGCACAAGCTTCAGTAACCAACTCGATCAACTGGAAGAAAGAGTATCAGTGATTGAGGATCAAATGAATGAAATGAAGCGAGAAGAGAAATCTAAAGAAAAAAGAAGAAAAAGAAATGAACAAAGCCTGCAAGAAGTATGGGATTATGTAAAAAGACCAAATCTGCGTCTGATTGGGGTGCCTGAAAGTGAGGGGGAAAATGGAACCAAGTTGCAAAATACTCTTCAGGATATCATCCAGGAGAACTTCCTCAACCTAGTAGGGCAGGCCAACATTCAAATTCAGGAAATACAGAGAATGCCACAAAGATACTCCTCGAGAAGAGCAACTCCAAGACACATAATTGCCAGATTCACCAAAGTTGAAATGAAGGAAAAAATCTTAAGGGCAGCCAGAGAGAAAGGTCGGGTTACCCACAAAGGGAAGCCCATCAGACTAACAGCAGATCTCTCGGCAGAAACTCTCCAAGCCAGAAGAGAGTGGGGGCCAATATTCAACATTCTTAAAGAAAAGAATTTTCAACCCAGAATTTCATATCCAGCCAAACTAAGTTTCATAAGTGAAGGAGAAATAAAATCCTTTACAGACAAGCAAATGCTTAGAGATTTTGTCACCACCAGGCCTGCCTTACAAGAGACCCTGAAGGAAGCACTAAACATGGAAAGGAACAACCGGTACCAGCCATTGCAAAAACATGCCAAAATGTAAAGACCATGGAGGCTAGGAAGAAACTGCATCAACTAACGAGCAAAATAACCAGTTAATATCATAATGGCAGGATCAAGTTCACACATAATAATATTAACCTTAAATGTAAATGGACTAAATGCTCCAATTAAAAGACACAGACTGGCAAATTGGATAAAGAGTCAAGACCCATCAGTTTGCTGTATTCAGGAGGCCCATCTCACATGCAGAGACATACATAGGCTCAAAATAAAGGGATGGGGGAAGATGTACCAAGCAAATGGAGAACAAAAAAAAAGCAGGGGTTGCAATACTAGTCTCTGATAAAACAGACTTTAAACCATCAAAGATCAAAAGAGAAAAAGAAGGCCATTACATAATGGTAAAGGGATCAATTCAACAGGAAGAGCTAACTATCTTAAATATATATGCACCCAATAGAGGAGCACCCAGATTCATAAAGCAAGTCCTTAGAGACCTACAAAGAGACTTAGACTCCCATACAATAATAATGGGAGACTTCAACACCCCACTGTCAACATTAGACGGATCAACGAGACAGAAAGTTAACAAGGATATCCAGGAATTGAACTCATCTCTGCAGCAAGCAGACCTAATAGACATCTACAGAACTCTCCACCCCAAATCAACAGAATATACATTCTTCTCAGCACCACATCACACTTATTCCAAAATTGACCACATAATTGGAAGTAAAGCACTCCTCAGCAAATGTACAAGAACAGAAATTATAACAAACTGTCTCTCAGACCACAGTGCAATCAACCTAGAACTCAGGACTAAGAAACTCAGTCAAAACCGCTCAACTACATGGAAACTGAATAACCTGCTCCTGAATGACTACTGGGTACATAACAAAATGAAGGCAGAAACAAAGATGTTCCTTGAAACCAATGAGAACAAAGATACAACATACCAGAATCTCTGGGACACATTTAAAGCAGTGTGTAGAGGGAAATTTATAGCACTAAATGCCCACAAGAGAAAGCTGGAAAGATCTAAAATTGACACTCTAACATCACAATTAAAAGAACTAGAGAAGCAAGAGCAAACACATTCAAAAGCTAGCAGAAGGCAAGAAATAACTAAGATCAGAGCAGAACTGAAGGAGATAGAGACACAAAAAACCCTCCAAAAAATAAATGAATCCAGGAGTTCGTTTTTTGAAAAGATCAACAAAATTGATAGACCGCTAACAAGACTAATAAAGAAGAAAAGAGAGAAGAATCAAATAGACGCAATAAAAAATGATAAAGGGGATATCACCACCGACCCCACAGAAATACAAACTACCATCAGAGAATACTATAAACACCTCTACGCAAATAAACTGGAAAATCTAGAAGAAATGGATAATTTCCTGGACACTTACACTCTTCCAAGACTAAACCAGGAAGAAGTTGAATCCCTGAATAGACCAATAGCAGGCTCTGAAATTGAGGCAACAATTAATAGCCTACCAACCAAAAAAAGTCCAGGACCAGATGGATTCACAGCTGAATTCTACCAGAGGTACAAGGAGGAGTTGGTACCATTCCTTCTGAAACTATTCCAATCAATAGAAAAAGAGGGAATCCTCCCTAACTCATTTTATGAGGCCAACATCATCCTGATACCAAAGCCTGGCAGAGACACAACAAAAAAAGAGAATTTTAGACCAATATCCCTGATGAACATCGATGCAAAAATCCTCAATAAAATACTGGCAAACCGGATTCAACAACACATCAAAAAGCTTATCCACCATGATCAAGTGGGCTTCATCCCTGGGATGCAAGGCTGGTTCAACATTCGCAAATCAATAAACATAATCCAGCATATAAACAGAACCAAAGACAAGAACCACATGATTATCTCAATAGATGCAGAAAAGGCTTTTGACAAAATTCAACAGCCCTTCATGCTAAAAACGCTCAATAAATTCGGTATTGATGGAACGTACCTCAAAATAATAAGAGCTATTTATGACAAACCCACAGCCAATATCATACTGAATGGGCAAAAACTGGAAAAATTCCCTTTGAAAACTGGCACAAGACAGGGATGCCCTCTCTCACCACTCCTATTCAACATAGTGTTGGAAGTTCTGGCTAGGGCAATCAGGCAAGAGAAAGAAATCAAGGGTATTCAGTTAGGAAAAGAAGAAGTCAAATTGTCCCTCTTTGCAGATGACATGATTGTATATTTAGAAAACCCCATTGTCTCAGCCCAAAATCTCCTTAAGCTGATAAGCAACTTCAGCAAAGTCTCAGGATACAAAATTAATGTGCAAAAATCACAAGCATTCTTATACACCAGTAACAGACAAACAGAGAGCCAAATCATGAATGAACTTCCATTCACAATTGCTTCAAAGAGAATAAAATACCTAGGAATCCAACTTACAAGGGATGTAAAGGACCTCTTCAA
>NC_044996.1:113008720-113145507 GCF_008728515.1 Papio anubis
GTGAGCCTTACTGGGCATTCCATAGGCCAACCTAGAGGCACAGGATTGAAAAAGAATTGAAAGCACACTGGAACAGACAAACCTCTACCTCCCCCATTGTCACTCCAGCACCCTTTACTGATAGAACTTAATAGCATGCCAGCTGACAAGGGGAGAAATATTCCCATATCAAAACCAGGATTATGTTGAAAGGCAAAAAATTGATAACTGGCAAATCCCTCTGTAATTCACTGGCTATGTGATCTTGAGTAACATTTTTAAACTTTCATTTCCTCATCCTGTTTCATGGGGTTTTTTTTTTGTGAACAAAATATAAAATGTTGCACTTAAAGTACTTACTATGGTTCCAGGAACATAGTGCATATTCAATAAATTATTCAATAAATTTAATAAATTATCTTTACTAGATCATATGCTAGAGTATCAGCCCTCAAAAAAGTGTGTGTGTGTATGTGTGTGTGTGTTTGGGTATAAATATATACATAATAGTACATATGTGAATATATCTATAAATAAATAAATACATATGTGTATATGTGTGTGTGTATATGTATATATCCCTCTGAGGGCAGTGATAGGTAAATAAATGCAGATAGTACAATATGAAATACAATGAAATGCACATGCCTCCATTAGTTAAATAAAATGCTAAGATAGATAAAAAGGATTTTTATCACCCTCTAAGCCATAAAATCAGAACCTCTCCACTTCAACCTCAGTGATCAATTAAGCAGAGTGTTAAAATAACAATAAATCTAAAATAAATAAATTTGAAACTATTATCAGTCCTAGCTGTGTTTATATTACATATTTGGCCAGTAATTTGAAGTTATTTGACAATGAAAATAAAGCATATGTAGTCTTTACCGCTTTCATGAAAACCACATTGTGTTAAACATGATATGCTTCTCAAATTCTGTTGTATCAGCATGTAATAAACTGATGTGACCTTAGAGATACAATGTTAAATTAAAACAATGTGTAATAATAGGACTTTTGTATTTCTCAGGCTTTACTCAGCACTTTGATCAATTCCAAACTACTTAGGTAATAAAGACACACCTATATTTTGTTAGCTAAATCAATCCTTTGGATATTTCCACTATCTAGTTAAAAAGACTGGTGTTTTGATGCAGTAGAATGAGCCTTGGGATACATTATCTGCGGGGCTGAAGAAACAAAATAGTACATTAATCTGTTATAATCAAGAATTCTGAATTTGTTTTAGGCCATGATTTTCTTGATTTTTGGTTGGTTAAAGAAAAGCAGTTTTTATTTTATTTTATTTTATTTTCTATTTTTATTTATTTATTTTTGAGACAGAGTCTCTCTCTGAAGCCCAGGCTGGAGTGCAATGGCACGATCTTGGCTCACTGCAACCTCCGCCTCCTGGGTTCAAGCGATTCTCCTGCTTCAGCCAGTTTTTCTATTAATAAACAAAGTACCCTTTAATTTGAGGACGAGCCTTAACCCATTTTTAAAAATCAATTAAGTGCCTATGTCAGAGGTTTGTGAGGTTTTTATATTGCCTACCTAATGTTTCTTATAGCTGCAATTATGCAGAACTAAGGTAACATTCAATTGCCTGTTAAATCAATCAAACAGCCAGACTTTTATTGCCTATGAATATTTAAAAGAGATTCACTAGATCCCATTCCTAATTTCAGAGTGTGAGTTTGCATTCAAATAAGTAATAAATTATTTCCATCACTTCAAAAGGCATCTTTCATTCTTGATAATCATATGGCAGTATATTTTCTACTCACAGTAACGATTTGAAAGATGGTTAGCAAACCAGGCAACATCTCCAAAAGACATACCAAATCATATAATTTTTACAACTATTATAATAGCTTTATTCTCTAACAGGGTAACCAAGCAGCTGAAGATGTTTTAGTAATGCAACAAAATTAATAATAATATTGGTAATAGTATTTGGTTACAGAAGTCCAGGTACTGTTTTTATGTCAGACATGCATTTTCTCATTTAGTTCTCACAATAGCCTTATGATACAGGGTGGTGTTTGTTTTTGTTTTTTCTTTTTTTGAGATGGAGTCTTGCCCTGTCACCCAGGCTGGAGTACAAGGGTGCTATCTCAGCTCACTGCAATCTCCGCCTCCCGGGTTCAAGCGATTATCCTGCCTCAGCCTCCCAAGTAGCTGGGATTACAGGCACATGACACTATGCTGGGCTAATTTTTGTATTTTTAGTAGAGATGGAATTTCACCATGTTGGCCAGGCTGGCCTCAAACACCTGCCCTCAGGTGATCCACCCGCCTTGGCCTCCCAAAGTGCTGGGATTACAGGTGTGAGCCCCCGCACTTGGCCGATATAGTGTTTTTTATATTCCCATTCTATAGAAATGGAAAGGATAGTAAAGGCCCTAGGAAGAACCGATTGAGCATTTAGACCCATCTCTTTACACTTGAAGCCTAGGCACATGACCTTTTGGCTACACTACCTCCAATCTCTGTGACCCTTTTCATGCATTAAATATAAAAACTCTCTGCTAATAAGTGAATATGGCAATTAACTAGTTTCCCAATTTTTAAGGAGAACTTAAAACATGACCTTAGAAATATTAGGGCTGACTAATTAAAATAAAATTTAGAGTCTTAAATATTAAAGTCACACATTTAGAAGTCCAAAGCCTTTACCACTTCTCTTGATGAGTGATTATTTCACCTGTTTCGTGGATTATTAATGCCCCCATTTCAGTCACTTTCAAAGATGACTGTAAGTTGTTTTGCCTGACATGAAATAGCAAATATACTAAAAGAGAAAATTATCAAAATTGGTTAATTCTATTGAAATAGTAGTGTTTATGATAGACTGCTGGAGAGACCTATTAATTTTTCCTGGTAATTATGACTTTGAATTTTTCCCTCAGTGTCACATCTGCCTTAGCATACATATGCCAGAATGGAAGAATATTCCTTGAAGGAAGACTATAAAGTAATCTAGGAAAATAAGTGACATATTATGCTTTATTAATTTGTCAATATGCTTCTTTTTAGAAAATATCTGTCTATAATAAGAGAAGTAGCCACTACTTGTTGAGCACAGTTTTATGTCAGTCCTTTTGCTAAGCAGTTAGAAGCAACATCAAACTTAAATCCCACATTTGTTTTATGAAATAGATTTGATTAGCTTACTTCACACATGTTGTGATAGGGCTGACTTCTGTTCTCAAGGGCTAGGACAACTAAGTCTTCTATAATGCCCTCTGCAAAGCACCAGGATGCTGGAAAATGTCTAGTAGATATATTTTATTTTGCTTTCAAGGAAGTATAAGTAAACTTTTAAAGGCCAGGAAAAAAATCAGATGAAACTGAAGTCATACCATAATATGACTATGACCACTGACATTTGTATTGCCCTGGAGTTAAAAGCTAATACTGGGAACCCCAATTTTAGGTGAATTAAGTCATTTGGTGGAAAAGAAATATCCTCTGGCTCAAGAAAATGGGGAAGCTAAACACAGATTCCACATAAAACTGGGGTTCTCTCAGTAAAATAATGGGCAGAGAGACTTCTATCTGTGGAGAGAACAAACATAAAAAGGCATCTGTCTTCTCACTGTGAGTGAAAAGTAATAGTAAGAATAATTATAATAATGTCACCTGAAAATGTGTGTAGGCCTATTCTTGTAAGATTAGGAACTCTTGATTGTATATTATCACAAAGGGTAAAGAAATATCCAAACAAGGGATTAAGTCAAAGTAACACCAGGTTAGGAGCGTCCTAATATTAGTTAGAAGCAAATGCAAATTCTTTACCACAAAAAGTGCCCTCAGTGTCCTCACAGATTAAACTCGGAAATTTGAGCTCAACATAAACACATAAACACACACATAAACACACACACACACACATACACACACACACACACACGTAGACGCAGACACACAAGAAAAGCCATCATGAAGCAGTCAGCCCATACAACAAAGGGTGAGTTTACTTCTAGAATTTCAGATATTAGAATTGCAAGAGGTATAGTATAAAATAGGTAAAATATTATAGAAATAAATGTTATTGAAGTTTTCAAAAAATAAAACATTGTAAAAATGGAATAAATCAAAATTAAACAACTAAAATTAAAAATTAGAAAATGAATATATATTTTATATATATATATACATATTAGTTGAAAGAAATGAATTAAGAGAAAACTAAAAGATAATGTACAGACTGTGTTACCAAAAACTAAGGAGATGGAAGATGTGAGCAAGAAGGTAATAGATACAGGGGTGGGGAGTAGAATATGAACATATAACTTATCTCAATGGGAGTTTTCAAAGAGGAGAATAAAGGAAATGGAGATTGTTATTACTCAGTATAAAAAATCAGATAATCCAATTTAAAAGTGGGTAGTTGAGCTCAATAGACATTTCTCCAGTGAAGACATACATATGGCCCACGTATATATGAAAAAGGTGCTCAAAATCATTAATCATCAGGGCTATGTAAATCAAAACCATAATGATATATGTCTTCACACCTGTTAGAATGGAAACTATTTAAAAAGAAAATTGAGAGATGGCAAGTTTGGCAAGGATATGGAGAAAAGGGCTCCTTGTACTCTGATGGCAGGAATGTTAATTTGTGCTGACACTATGGGCAACAGTATGGAGATTCCTAAAAAAAAAAAAACAAAAAAAACTTAAAAATAGAATTACCATATGATCCAGCAATTCCACTTCTAGGGATATATCCAAAGGAAATTAAATCAGAATGTCAAAGAGATTATCTGTACTCTATTGTTTATTGCAGCACTATTTACAATAGCAAAGATAGACAACCTAAATGTCCATTGACAGGTGAAAGGAAAAAGAAAATGGGGTATATACATAAAATGAAATATTACTCAGCCCTTAAAAAGGAAGCAAATTCTGCTGTTTGCTGTAACAACATGGATAAACCTGGAGGACATTATGCTACATGAAGTAAGCCAGACATAGAAAGATAAATAATACATGGTACCACTTATATTATGAATCTAATACAGTCAAACTAACGGAAGCAGAATGTGGAATGCTTCCTGCCAGGGACTGGGGGAAGGGAAAAAATGGAGAGGTATTTGTAAAAGGGTACAGTGTTTAGGTTATATAATATAGATAATTCCCAGAGATCTACTGTAAAGCATATTGCCTGTAATTAACAATACTCTATTTACTTAAAATTTGCTAAGAGGATAGACCTTAAGTATTCTGTTACAGAATAATAATAATACTAGAACAGGAGGAAAGTTTTGGAGATGATGAATAGGTTTATGTCATAGACTGAGGTAATGTTTTCATTGTTTTATATTTATCTCAATTCTCAGCAAGTTGTATATGTTAATTATATACAGCTTTCTTGTATGTCATAAGAATTTTTTTTAAAAAATGGAGATGGAGTAATATGTGAAGGATATTAAAGGAAAATTTTTGAGAGCCAGTGACATAAACCATTTAAACAGAAAGCACATTATGTAACAGGCAAAAAAAAAAAAAAAAATACATGTCTAATCATCAGACATATCACAGTGAAAGTGCAGAAATCCAAAGACAAATTTATATTAGCAGCCAGAGGTTAGATGGATAACCTACAAAGGAATGAAATTTAGACTGACATTAGACTTCTTATCTACAACAATGAATAAGAATAAAGCAATGGAAAATATTTTCAAGATACTGAAAAAATTACTGTCAACCTAGAATTCTGAACTCAACAAAATTAGTTCTTCAGAGTAAGAGGAAATGGGACGTTATCAGAGTGAAAGTGAGATTTTACCCCAAGAGACCCTTACTACAAAAACAACTAAATTAAGTATGAAGAATTAGAAGTAGTAGAAAAATAAGTTGTAAAGGTTTTAGATACAAGTAAGTATGATGAGGCCGGGCGCAGTGGCTCAAGCCTGTAATCCCAGCACTTTGGGAGGCCGAGACGGGCGGATCACGAGGTCAGGAGATCGAGACCATCCTGGCGAACATGGTGAAACCCCGTCTCTACAAAAAAATACAAAAAATTCACTGGGCGAGGTGGCAGGTGCCTGTCGTCCCAGCTACTCGGGAGGCTGAGGCAGGAGAATGGCGTGAACCTGGGAGGCGGAGCTTGCAGTGAGCCGAGATGGTGCCACTGCACTCCAGCCTGGGCGACACAGCGAGACTCCATTTCAAAAAAAAAAACAAGAAATGTATTCTACAAGTAAGTATGATGAAAAAATAGTTAAGCTTTTAAATACAAAAGGCATTTGTTGCATAAAATATATAAGAATATCTAATTTGCATTTATAATAATTTTGATCTAAAATACTAGATTAAAAACAATATGGAGGGGAGGTACAGTCACAAACCCTTTTATTTAGAAAGAGGGTAGAGATAGTGTCTAAATCTTGACTTTATTATGCTGTAATAAATTGTCAGGGATAACCACTAATGGAGCATCCAGCTTGCAAGCAATAAAAGAATGATCAAAGGAACAGTTTTCAATCAATATGCAGTAAAGCAAGAAAGAAGGAAAACAAATCGGAAAAATATGAGATGAGCATAAAATAAAAGATAAGATGGTAGAAAATAGAAATAGAAAAAAATAGAAGAAAATGGATGGTAGAAAAATACATCAGCGGTCGGGCGCAGTGGATCATGCCTTAATCCCAGCACTTTGGGAGGCCAAGGCAGGCAGACCAGCCTGGCCAGCAAGGTGATACCCGGTCTCTACTAAAAATAAAAACAAACAAACAAAAAACTATCCAGGCGTGGTGGCAGATACCTGTAATCCCAGCTACTTGGGAGGCTGAGACAGGAGAATCATTTGAACCCGGGGAGTGGAAGTTGCAGTGAGCTGAGATCGCGCCATTTCACTCCAGCCTGGGTATAAGAGCAAAACTCCATCTCAAAATAAATAAATAAATAAAGAAAAGAAAAGAAAAAAAAAATACATCTGTAGTCCTAGAACTATTTGCTCAATACATTTATTGTAGAAATGTTCAGAATAAAGCATCAAAATTCAAAGTATATTGTTTTTGAGAAAGGATTAATCAATAAAAAACTTAGACACCTAATTTATTTCCAGCAAAATAGACATTATGGTCAATATCATTGTTAGGCAAAAAATGGAGCAAAATATAACAGTTCTAAAACTTGTACATACCTGGCCAGGCATGGTGGCTCACGCCTCTAATCCCAGCACTTTGAGAGGCTGAGGTGGGTGGCTCACCTGAGGTCAGGAGTTCGAGACCAACCTGGGCAGCATGGTGAAACTCCATCTCTACTAAAAATACAAAAATTAACAAGGTGTGGTGGTGCACACCTGTAGTCCCAGCTACTTGGGAGGCTGAGACAGGAGAATTGCTTGAATTTGGGAGGCAGGGGTTGCAGTGAGCTGAGACTGCACTCTGCACTCCAGCCTGGGTGACGGAATGAGATTGTGTCAAAACAAACAAACAAATCTTGTACATACCTGGGAAAATAACTTTAAAATACATAAAGCAAAAGTTCACAGAATAACAAGAAGAAATACACAACTACATCAGCATGGTGGGAAATTTCATAATGCCTCTTTCAAGACACCAGACAAAAGTTAGTGAAGACAGTGATGATGAACAGTTGATAAGTTGGATATAAAGACTGTATAGAGAACCCCAAATCAGAGTGTAAATTTCATCTCAAGTACATAGAAATGTCAATACATTTCACATGCTCTTAAATTTGTAACAAGTTAGAATCAATAGTAAAAACTTGACTAAAGTAAATAATTCATGGGTCAAAGATGAAGTCAAAATGGACAGTTAAAATTCATAGAACTGAGTGATAATACAAATTAGAATTAAAACTAATTGGCTCCTGTTAATTTTTATAAAAGAGAGAGAAGGACTGAAAACTAATGAGCTAACTGCCCATCTCAAGAAAATAGGGAAAAGTATAATAAATGCAGAGAAAGTAAATGGAAAGAGAAGAATTCAAGAACAGAAATAAATAAAAACAACATGGAATCAATAAAATTTAAATGCCCATATTTATGTTTTAATTAGACAAATCAACTGAGAGGGAAGTAAAAAAAATATACAGTTTTAAGGATGAAAATGTTATTATAACATACTTTTAAAATATAGAAAATACTAGAAACTATGCAAATACATTTAGAAACTTATGTGAAATGGATGCATTTCTAGGAGAATATTGCTACAAAAATGATGAAAGAGGATATAGAAAGCCTGAGGAGACAGAAATTTAATCACAAGTTAAAAGTCTTCCTACAAAGACTACATTAGACTGAGATTGTTTTACATTCAAATTTGAACACACTTTCTAGGACTAGATAATTCCAATCATCAACAAACTCAGAGAGTAGAATATATAAAGCAGTATACATGTCTGGAAAATACAAGATTAGAAAATATTTTTTTACCAAAATCAGACAAAAATGAAACAGGAAGGAAAACCCTATACCAATTTCAGTCATGAATTAATAAGGAAAAGTTCTGAAACAAATTATTGGCCAACTGGATCCAGGTGTGTATGAAACAGTGTTTAAACTTAATGTTCTCCCTTTCCTTTCTATATTCACTTTTTATAATACCTTATGCAATGTCATGGCTTTAAATACAATTTACATGCTAATTATTCTTAAAATATTATCTCTGGCACAGACTTTTGCCCTTAACTTCAGACCATATGTCCAGCCTCCTATTGTGTATTTTTCTCTTTGGATATCGCACAGGCTACTCAAACTTGACATACTCAGATAACAGCTCCTATCAAAGCTACCCAACACCGTTTTCCCCATCTTTGTTAATGCCATCTCATTCCTGAAATTTCTCTTACCAAAACTTCTAAAACGAACTTTGGTCCTTGTTTGTCTTTACCAGCCTTTCTCTTAGCAGATCTGAAAGATGATCTCAACAGATCTAAACATCATCTAGTGGGCATTGAGAGACATATTTTCTTGTATTAATCAAGTTATTTTAACTTCAGTCACACTAGGCCCACTTTTATGCTTGCTGGTACTACTAGGTAGGGTACTACTAGAAAGAAATATCAAAACTTGTGGCCTCTGAGAATGGCGTGAACTCGGGAGGTGGAGCTTGCAGTGAGCCGAGATAGCGCCTCTGAACTCCAGATTCCGTCTCAAAAACAACAACAACAACAACAACAACAAAAAACTTGTGGCCTCTGGCTATACATAGGCTGTTGCCATAAAGAGATGGTATTAAACCTATGCTCCAGATGATTGAAGAAGTTAAATATCTAAGGGGGAAAAAAGGCTGACTCTCCATCTGTTTTACTTCTAAGATATAGGTATTATTTTCAGCAAAAAAAAAGTAGTCCAAAAAAGATGAATCTATATACTAAATTATTGATCAGATTACCCTTAAGGACTAAGGTTTTGGAGATGTTCAACTTTAATGTGAAGTATATGAATAAGGTGAGCTGTGTTTAAAGAGTAAAATGTCATAAGCTACTGAATTTTCTCTAAAGTGGTAGAATGCTAGCAAACCAAAAATAATGCAAGTTCTAAAATTTATCTCCCCCTCCTGGGACATAAAAATACTTAAAATAATTTTGAGCTCTTTTCTAAGTTGTTCATAGATAAAATGCAGGACCTAGAACTTAAAGCAGGGGTCATTACTAGCTGTATTTCTGTATTATTTTTCTTTTATGTTGGGGGTATATAGGCAGGTTTTTTATATAGGTAAACAGTGGATCATGAGGGGGTTGGTGTGCAGATTATTTCATCACCCAGGTAATAAGCATACTACCTGATAGGTATTTTTTCTGATCCTCCCCTTCCTCCCATCCTTCTTCCTCAAGTAGGACCCAGTGTCTGTTTCCTCTTTGTGTCCCTGTATTCTCATTATTTAGCTCCCACTTATAAGTGAGAACATGTGATATTTACTTTTCTGTTTCTGCATTAGTTTGCTAAGTATAATGGTCTCCAGCTCCATCCAAGTTCCTGCAAAGGACATGAACTCATTCTTTTTGTGACTGCATAGTGTTCCACGGTATATATGCACCACACTTTCTTTAGTCTACCATTGAGGGCATTTAGGTTGATTCTGTATCTTTGCTATTGTGAATAGTGTTGCAATGAACATACGTGTGCATATGTCTTTGTGGTAGAACAATTTTTATTCCTTTGGCTATATACCCGGTAATGGGGTTGCTGTGTTGAAAGTTAGTTCTGTTTTTAGCTCTGCCAAACTGCTTTCCACAAGGGTTGAACTAATTTACACCCCCACCAGCAGTGTATAAATGTTCTGTTTTCTCTGCAGTCCCAACAGCATCTGTTGTTTTTTGATGTTTTAATAATAGCCATTCTGACTGGTGCGAGATGGCATCTCATTGTGGTTTTAATTTGCACTTCTCTAATGGTTGATGATATTGAGCATTTTTTTTTCATATTGTTGGCCACATGTATGTCTTGTTGTGAAAAATATGTGTTTATGTCATTTGCCCATTTTTAATGGGATTGGGTTTTTAAAATACATTTGTTTAAGTTCCTTAGAGATTCTAGATATTAAACCTTTATCAGATTCACAGTTTGCAGAATATTTCTCCCATTCTGTAGTTTGTCTGTTTACTCTGTTGACAGAGTTCAACAGAGGAACTCTGTGAGGAAGTTGTTTAGTTTAATTAGATCTCATTTGTCAATATTTGCTTTTGTTGCAATTGCTGTTGACATCTTCATCATTAAATCTTTTCCCATTTCTATGTCCAGGATGGTATTGCCTAGGTTATCCTTCAGGGTTTTTAAAGTTTTTGTTTGACATTTAAGTCTTTTATTCATGTTGAGTTGATTTTTGTTCATGGTATAAGATTTTATTCTTCTGGATATGGTTAGCCAGTTATCCCAGCACCATTTATTGAATAGGGAGTCCTTTCCTCATTGCTTGCTTTTGTCAGCTTTGTCGACGATCAGAAGGTTACAGGTGTGTGGCATTATTTCTGGGCTTTCCATTCTGTTTCATTGATCTGTGTGATTGTTTTTGTACCAGTACTGTGTGGTTTTGGTTACTGTAGCACTACAGTATAGTTTGAAGTCAGCTAACGTGATGCCTCCGCTAGCTATATTTCTTTGCTCATTTCCCATTCACTCCTTCTCTCATTAAATATAGTTGCCATGTTCCAAAGTGAGGAGGAATAATTGTGAGATTAAAATTTGGTAACAGAGAAAATGGGCAGCGGAAATAGAGGCAATAAATGTGTGATGATGAAAAAATGAGAAAGAAAGGCCAGTAACTGAAGTTGAATAGTAATAGGGCAGAAAAAATGTGTTATTGATTTTCAGGATAATAAAAAATTAAGCATGTTTGTAGTATAAGGGAAGATCCAATAGAAAGACATAATATATAAAAGCAAAGTCGTACAAGATAGGATGCATAAGCAAAAAAATGGAAGGATTGACTTTGGAAGTGGGAAAGAGAAAATTGAGATAAGACAAGGATGTTTTGAGGTGGGGAGTAGTAAGTTTGAGAAAATTTATCCACCAAGGACTTCATCCTTGAGAAATAGCTAACTCTGTTTTCAGGTTGTTTAGGACTTTTTGCATGGGAAAGGGGGTTGGGAGAATGGAGAACTGGTGCCACTGAGGAAATGAGAATGAAAAGTATTTGGAATAGGAGTTCTTTTGTTTTAAAGATCCATTTAAAATCAGGAGAAGTGTTAGAGAATAATATCGTAGACTCAGTAGTAGCCAGTGCAATTATTCATAATGGAAATAATCATTTATCTGACTTTCTCCTGTGATTTTCTGCAAAATAATTTTATTTAAAACCACACACATACAGCCACATAGAAAATCAAAAGTGAAGGGACTTTTCTTTGTGTTATCTTTGATTAGCATCTCCAGGGTATATTTGATTATATTCCGAAACAACTAGGATTCTAGTGTGAAGTCTTTTCTTCCAGCTATATTCATATTTGCAGGTCATTCATTAGGTTAACGCCAGTATGTCACAGTGTCCTAGTGCCTCTAATGTGAATTTCATGTATTTTTTTTTTTTTTAACAATCTTTCTAACTTAACCAATTTAATTCAGATTTTTATTTCAGTCTTTTAGCTGTTGGCTATTTTTTCCCAAAGTATCAGGATCTGCTCCATAATTTGGGGGACTCAGGGCAGAAAGAAAATGCTGAGTCCCATATTCAAAAATTAAGCATTGTAAGATGGCAATAGCAGAGCATTAAACCAAGCATGGACTCTCCTAAGCATGGGTTACTGCATAACTGCACAGGTTGCATGCCTTTGAAGCCAATTTCGGGTGTCATTTTATACATTTGGTTATTTGTACACCTGAATTACTTTTGATAAGGTTTGAGAGTTAAGAATTTAGGCTCACTTTTATAGATTATCATTCCTTGAAGATATTTCATTGAGGATAATTAATTAATAAATGCTTTAATATTTAGAAAGGTGAAATTTTTGTCTTACTCTTAGTGTGCTAACAATGGATATAGCTTCTAGGATTACATCTTTCCATACTTTACATTTAGGGCTTTCTTTCCTTACAGTAGAAAAAAGGATATTGGATATCTTGAATCTTGACTTCTCCTAGGTTGAATGCTCTGCAATAAAACTTTTGTCTTTATATAAAAATTGCACTGCAAGCAGACTATTATGGCAGACATCTGTGTTCAAGGTGACTGCAGTTTTCAGCTGAGTAGTGGACTATGCAACTTGTTCTCATAATAATATTAATTGAATAATTGGTCAAGAAGAGTGCTTACATTTTGAGGGGAAGAAACTCACTTGCGTAACATTTACACACAGATAATAAACTAAATACCCCAGACCTCTTTAATGTAAGAAAAATAGTCAAGAATGTATATGCTATTTTCTTTGTAAATTGGAAATGTTTCCTTCTCTATTTCCTGTATCTTCTTTTGTTATTTGAGAAAGGGATTTTTCTTGTCCTACCATCAATTGTGTGAGTTACCTTGATTCTTGTTTTTAATAATGTTTTAAAATGCATCTTGTATTTTGAATGTAATTACTCTATTTTATAGCTACAGGAACTGAAAGAGTACATAGCCTTCACAAAAGGGTCTGTGGTAAATGTGTTTAATTTTTATTTTAATCACCATGAATCATGGGTTTTTTCTTTGTAAGTAGTAATTCCATTATTTTTAGATATAATTTACCCTACTTCAATCAATAATGTTTCCTTGGACAGTCACATTTACTTTTCCAAAATATTATATAAAACAGTTAAATTTTTTTGTCTGTCTGTATGCCTAGTATAGGATATTAGCATTTTTGGGGTCCAGACACAAAGGGACATGCAAACACACATATATACTTGCATGTATTTATGTATACATGTATATAAGCACATATATATATATATAATCATGTACTGCATTTTAATATATGATTAATATTTAAGTATTAAATACTCTAGACAAATTATGTTTGCTCTTGGAGGGCTTTAATGTATTTCTGAATGAGCGTTAACACATCCAATTAATGGTATCTTCAAATTTGTCATAATTTGATAGTTATTTCTTCTAAAGTTGGAATAGCTCCTCTCCAAGGGCCTACCAAAAAAAACCAATAAAGTTGTAATAGCAAAAGAGGGAGTTAATACATAAAGGAAAAACATTGAGGCCTAAAAACTAAACAGTTGTAAAAGCTAAATCAGTAGTATGGCTTGGTAAAGTAGCATTTTAGGGATAAATTTTTGGAGTGAAATTTCTCTCTTAAGTTTATCTATGTACCTTTTCAGAAAAGTTCCTCAAGTTTATATCTTTATTTTAATGAAACTTGTCAATAACTTTTACTTATCTGCCATGCTTGACAATTAATAGTTAATTTCTATAACACAAAATACTGTTCTGAAGGTAAATATTCATCTCTCTCTTTCATCTTACTTTTTACCACTCTCAACTTCTTTAAAATCACTTTCTTTGCAAGCTACTTCATAGATTCTTGAGATTGAATAATCAAATCTGTTATTTATTATTCAGGCCAAATTTCTAATAATGTTTATTTTTTTAAAAAAAGATAAATGGTAAAGGGAATGTTAAACAACATTTATTTGCATTGTATTCTAGTGTCCCTATATGGAATAAGGAATAAAAATATTTTCCAAGTTCATCAAGCTGTCTTTTAAATCATAGAATGCATATATTCATTAATAATTTTCCATTGAAAGTATCCAATAAAATTGGAGAATTTTCTTACTGTTTCTACCTCACTGCGTTTCGTGTATTCTGATCAGCATTAATACCAATTTCATAGCATTCTATCGTTTGCTCTTTTTTTGCTGTGAACCCAACTGATTGCATTTTCTTACCTGTTATTTTGTTGTTGTTATTTGAGGCATCTTTTCTTTCTAACTTTAGTCTTCATAGACCTTCTCAATTTCAGCTCATCATCAAAATTACACAGATAGAAGGGTATAGGGACTTTAGTGTACACATACCCCCTTTTGACTCTGTCTAATTTTCTAATTTAGTAGATTTTGATTGAGGCTGAGAACTGTATTTGGAAAAGTTCATTCTGATTATTATTCAGGTTTGTGAATCCTAGTCCAGATAGAGCTTTATCAGCACATGTATAAGGTCCACTTTGCTAAGATACATTATGTGTTAGATTCATTCCCACTGTGGACCACTAATTTATTCTTGCCCATCCACTGCTCATGACAGATAGATGATCTCTATATTCCAGAAATGAACCTCAACAACTAAACCAAGCAGAAGAAAAAGTGGTTTTCCTTCAGAGCCACAGTTCCCTGCTGGAGTAGAATGAACACTTTCTAAGAAACTGCAGCAAATTTTTCATGACATGGAAAGGGCATCACTAGGGTCCTCATTACACGTTACCTCTCTCCCTCACCCAAACCATGATGTTGACGGAACAGATATTTCCTGTGGGGAAGATGCTAAGCAGTCCTGCGTGGCTGTAGGCGTTGTCCACATCTTAATCTTCAGCTATATCTGTTGTATAACAAGTTTAACAATCCTACAAGTTAAAGCCTCACACCAGAAATTTGCTTATTCCTCTCCCATGCCAAGTAATTCCAGCACAATGGGTTTCATCTATAGATAATGAGAAGATGCCATTGTGGGGTGGTGAGGACATAGAGAAGAGAGGAAGTTTGAAGCCAGTTTATTTCTATTTCAGCCAGCTTAGTGTATTGTAAGAACATTTTGTAGCAGATGACCCTAGTCTGTAACAAGGAATTGAGTGTAATGCATCATTCTGCTAGTGTTTATCCGTTCCCTATGCTCACATAAACACACGAGTCATCTTTTTGCACTCCCAACCCACTCCTAAAGCACTATAAAGAATGTTTAGAAAGCAGAAAGAAAAGCAGCTGTTCCATACACCTTGTTCCTGCTGTTCAAGGTGCACATCCCATCCAAATGAATCATATCAGAGCCAAAGATCCTGGCAGGAGCTCTCTCTTACAAAACTGCAGTCTTGTCTATCCTAACAACTTGGAGCACAAAATATTAGAAAACTTTGTAATAACCTTAGGACAAAACAGTGTAGATATTGACTGAGCTAGACCTGAGGACTTTTTCAATGTAGTGTGGATAAGTAAGATGACAGGAAACCATAAGCAAACTGTGCCTTGCCCATCAACTTCTCCAGAGCCATGACAATCATCTGGAGTATTTGTGATAAATATTGTTAATCTTCATGTATTTGGGTAGGACGAAAAAGGACTGGTCGTCCCAGACATTCCAGGAGAGAGGAACATTTTTCCAGTTTCTCTGATACAATTTCAAGTTTGAACCAATATGAATTACAATTGACCACAGAGGCTAGCAAAATCCATAGCACTTTAGTTCAAGAGAACCTGAACACTGGCCTTAGACTATTATGAGCCTACATCACAGTAGAAGGAATCCAGCAGAGCTCTCTAATACACATCAGAAAAACACCATTTCTAGTTATCAAGGCTGTATTTCACACTGCTTGACTGAAGATTGGAAACTGTTTTATTCATAGGCAACCTGTGTGGCCATCCTTACCTGGTCTATAAAAGGAAGTGTGATGGATTTGCTTCCCACACATCATGTTAAGTCCAGAAAGCCAGAGATGCTGTGTTGAGTTTCTATCCTGAGAGTCTGAATTCCTAAGTAGAGGGACTAACTAGTTCCAAGGGTTCTTTCACTCTGAGATCTTTGTTACACTACTGTACTGACCGGATATCACTGCCCTTATTTAAGAGGAGTATCAACTGGCTAGTTCATCTACGTCGCAAGGACTAGTTTGCTCACAACCACCAACCTATCTGCAATTGGCCTCAGTATGCTCTCTCTCACTTGGGTACTTCTGTGCTTGGCTAATTAACCTATACCACTCGACTTAGAAGCACCAGCTACATTTTTTCTAATTTTGACTTCTCATCTTTTCCCTGCCTATAATTTGCATTAGGAGAGTCACTGCATTCGTGGCTTCCTGAGACAATAAGAGGAGCAATTGTCAGAAATCAATCAATTTGTTCAGTGGCTGTATTTTGTTTGTTTATTCCTGACCATCATTTATTGCTTTATGTTACAACTTGATTTTAACCCCAGATTTGGACTTTTGTCTCATATATAGACTTTATATACATGTGGTCTCAATCCTAACCAAGTCATCCCTGGAATCTGATTCTGTCTCACTATTCCATATCAGGAGAGAGTGACTTTAATATTTTAATTATTTCCTGTATCAATAAATTATTCACTGCCTAAAGTTTAGACTTTAATAATATGAACACATGTGTAGTCAAAGAGTACCTCGCCACTTGGCCAGAAAAATTTCACTGACTTATGGTGGCTCCTGAAGTTACCTTGAGAAAGCTTGGATCTGATGAATCCTGTAGACTTATTTTATGTTTACTGAGTAATGCTTCACTCACTTTCTTTTTGAAACTTAAATAAAGCATCAGTTTGCTCCTGTCGGGGCAGAAGACCAATTTCACTTGTCTACCCGTGAAGATAAATGGATGCAGCAAGAATCCAGAAATGTCTTAGATATATTACCATATAGCTCATTGACCATTCTATCAATGCTCTACTTGAAAGTGACGGCTATCTAATGACAAGTTCCACTGATAAAATGATTCCCAAACATTACTTTCAAGTGTGCTTCCTTCAGAGGTCACAGAAGAACTTCAGTGACCTGCTAAAACCTAAAACAGATGAAGTTCCGATTAACCATGACACCAACAGTTATCACATTTATATTCTTTCCTGACAAAGAAAATTATAGGAGCTCCATGCACATGGCTTTTGGGTTTTCCCCCAGGTGTGTTCAAACCTAGTGACATTAACAAAACATAAATCTAGAAGCCTCTCGTGAATAATGTAACCTTCTTTATTTTATATTTAAAAGATATGTATTCAAACATGTACACATCTTTGTAATTATTTATAGCCTACATCCCTATTAAATACATTAACAAATATGCCACAGGAAAAACCACTCTACCAGAGCCCCTCACAAGAGTTACATTTAAAGTGGGTTAAAGCAACACAGTTTTAATTTACTTCGTCTTTCGTGTCCAAGGAACACAGTGTGAGACCTCCTTTAGGAAAAAAATAGGACAAACTAATTTGAACACAGAGCAACAAAGTGAATCTTATGATGAGCTATGAGCATTGGTAAATTATTCTTTCTGTTGTAAATTATCCTCTTCCCCCTCTGCTTTTCTCTTAATCTCCATTTAATTCCCTTTTCAAAATCCTACCTCTATTCTTTTTGAAAAACATTTTATTAAGCTGGTATAAGCATATCTAGACATCTAGAAATTTTTATATAACTTTTAAAGGATCTATTAACATCATACAAAGTTATGGAAAATAAAGTGTTCATAGCTAATCAATCTCAAAGAGATCCAAGTGTACAATACAATGTGTGCCTCAAGTGTCAGCTTCTTTAAGGCTGTCATCTTGCCAGTTCTAAACAACTAAAAATTGTAAGAACCAATTTCTGAGGCAAATAGAACATTCTTAGTGGTCCTTAAATAATTCCTGATACTTTTATGGCGTGCTTCTTTAAAATTATGCTTTAGAAATTTAAATTGTTTGTTCAGCAAAGTTATCAATCAGGCAAGTTGTTGCATTTGACAGGAGCAATAGTACTCACATGGATTATTTATATTCATGTATGTTGGTAGATGGATATAAAACATGTGATTTGCTAGCAGTTGTATGAGACAAAAGCATCAACATATCTTTCTTAGCTTTTCAATCATGTGATACTACTATAATACTCCATTTTTCACAGATGTTTCTTAAGTTCTTCTTTATCCTTCATATCTTCCATAAACCATTTTCTATCTTCTTCTGGCCCACATTCTAGATGTTCTGGATGTCTGTCATTTTTTTTTTTTTTTTTGAGACGGAGTCTCGCTCTGTCGCCCAGGCTGGAGTGCAGTGGCCGGATCTCAGCTCACTGCAAGCTCTGCCTCCCGGGTTCACGCCATTCTCCGGCCTCAGCCTCCCGAGTAGCTGGGACTACAGGCGCCCGCCACCTCGCCCGGCTAGTTTTTTGTATTTCTTAATAGAGACGGGGTTTCACCGTGTTAGCCAGGATGGTCTCGATCTCCTGACCTCGTGATCCGCCCGTCTCGTCCTCCCAAAGTGCTGGGATTACAGGCTTGAGCCACCGCGCCCGGCCGATGTCTGCCATTTTTCTTTGCCTTTGCTTCATTTGAGCAAGTGCTGAATTGATGGACTGTGTTAGTAGTTTGATGCATGGTTTGAGCCAGATAGATCAGAAACAGGAAATGCTTTTAGATCATCCAGATAGATGGCACCATGAATAGACCCGATTGCTTTCTGGCCTCTGAGGTAATAAAGACTTAAATGTAATTGGGTTCAGCTTAAAATCTCAATGTCATATTTATTCTTCCTTGTTTCCAGCTCAAGCTTAAGCCATGGTCTAAAAGACTTGCTCTGGAAGGGAAGCGTGGTTAGATTCCACCTTACACCACCACTGCCTTATTTATTTTCTTTCTTAACTCGGCTTCAGTTATATTATTCTCCAATGTCCTGGGAAGCAGGAATTAAGGAAAACAGGCAAATGTCTTCTGTTAACTAGCTATTTGTAGTATTGAGTTTATGATTTATGAGTCGTGTGTGTGTGTGTGTAACAGAGATACAAACATTGGGTTTATTTGGGGTGCAAGTATGCGATCTTTAAGAAGTCATGCAGACGCTCTTTTGTTTTCCCATCTTTAACAAGGAAAGTATGCTCTATAAAAACATCTTCAAGCCTCTGGATCCTGAGGTACTCTTGCTCCATAGAAGAGTGTTCCTGGTAGACAGCTCAAACATGGCTGTCTTCTTCCATGTTCACTTCACCTATTGAGAAACGTTTGCCACACCAAGCACTGGGAAGTACAGGCTGCCCCCTCTCTTCACTGTATCATATATAATTAATTTTTTACCTGTCAAGTAGGCATAGAATTTCTGAAGCAGACATCTTCAGAAGCAGAGTTGGTGATTAGGTGTCATCCCCATCTACTCTGGACTCCCAGACCCTGCGATCAGTGATCTTGGAGCTCCACTTAACTTGCTTGGGACAAAAAGGTCGAAGTACCATCTTTTATTCCCCCTTAAGGCATAAACAGAGGGAGCCATCCCTACTGTCCCTCTGGGCCATGAATTCAGCAAGGCAATGATTCTCTCTAAAACCTTCAGAGAGTTTTAGTGTAAGTAGGTGTGGTGGAACAACAAAGGCAGGGCCAGTTTTCCCAGCTCTTTGGTAAGCCCTTTGCTATGTCCTGCTATTTCCATCGCTTAGAATGAGAGAGACTTATTACTTGTTATTTTCAGTTTAAGACTATAGCCAGAATTCTAAGACAACAGATAGAATTCAGTGTATTCATAACCATAGTGACAGTTTCAGGCTTGCTCTTAAGTTAAATAGAAGAGTTAGGAGGAAATAGTTTATAAAAAATGGTATATACCCACCAACATGATTCATTTGAATTGTGTATTCTTGTTACTTGGCACTTGAACAAATTGCAACCTCTTAGTAGGTGAAAAAGAAACACTAAAAGGAAGCAGTTTCACCCGTTGTTTGGTTCACTAAAGTTGAGACTGGGAAAGAAAGCTTAATTGGTAAAGTCTGTGAAGTGAAGCGTGGTTGTCAAATGGAGATTAATGTCTTCTCATGGGTCTCCACTTAAGTTTCTGAAGAGCAGATTGAGTAGGATTTGGTTTTAGCACGTCTCTTACAGGACTCCTATCCCAAGACACTTTCTAAAAAATAAAACATATTCCATATTGCTCTACTCTCTGCAAGGTAGGGACAGTCAGGTTGGAGCCAATTAATGCACTACCCTGAGCAGAAACTTCAAAACTTTGTCGTTGCTTTGCTTTATTTGAATTTGAATTTGGGATTTAGTTTTCTTTAGTTCATTTGCTACTAAAATCATTCAAAAAAAATGAGGGCTTTATTTTGACATTGGCGAAAATCCTTTACTCAGAAGAAAAAATTTAAAACTGCTGGAAATTGAAATGTTTCACATGTCTAAATCACAATGATGACTACTTAAATACAAAGAATAAATGTCTCCTATTACTAGATGATCGCAAACAGTGCACCCACATTCTTAATCCATTTGCAATCATAAGCTTACTCATCACCTCGTGAATGAAGTAAAATTGCTTTTTGTATTGAGTTTAATAAGTATAGTATAGGATACATAGCTCCTTTAATGAATGCAGTTTTTTGTAAAATGTTATTAAATGATTTTTTTTTCTAATTTGGCTTTTTAAAGCATGCGTTCATTGTTAAATACATTTTTTGGTTTCAATATTTGGTTTTTTATTTCACATGAAGAATTTTTTCTTCCAGAGTTTCTTAGACATGCTACACTTTGATTTATGTATTTGTAATGTTGTGGCACAAAGGTTAGTACATTATTTTAAAAAGGGAAATGTGATGAACTGTCAATTCATTGTAGAGATGACTTTCCATTGCCAGCAAAACTCATTACACTCTTAAAATTTTTTCCTAAACTTATTTTATATTTCATGGTACTTTAAAGATACAAAATAATTTGTGTTAATTTTACTTAGTTTTAATTTTCTTTGAAAACTGGATTAAAATATATTATGTGGTTTTTTTGGTAACCATTACTAGGATTGTTTTCTATTTTTATATTTTTGCCATTGATGGCCAGTTATTAAGAGATCATCTTTCTAACTTATATTTGCTGTTTCTGCCTGCCTAGCTACATAATTCCTCTTACTGCTAAGTGGATTAGCTAAAGACATGAAATAACATTTTAAAACAATAGTTGAACAGTATTCTGGAACAATAACAAAAATCAGATTATGGTTCAAGACTTTCTATGAACTTCATTCAATGAGACAGCACAGGTCAAGCGGGCAGAAAGTCATAGAAAATTCATAAGCCTAAAAAAATAAAATAAAATAAATAAAAAGAAAATTCATAAGCCTGACATTCCATCAGGGTGTGCCTAATGAGATGTTTAGAAATAGAAGGCAGCGTATGCCATGACTAGTTGAAAGAATTCTGCAAGCTTGGATTGACATCAGGTCTTTTCACTGACTGAGATAATCAAGGAATCTGTGTAAATCAGCCTTTCTTATTGACTGTCAGGCCAGGAAAGGAACCAACCCACCCGAAGTCAACTCTGCCATCATTTCTTAAGCCACACTGTTCCTTTCAGCCCATAGAATCTCATGAATAGACAAAGTTAGGTTTCTAAAAATAATTTTGAGGCTAGATATGTGGTTTAATGTTATTCTATATTACATCCTATACAATTAAAATCTACAGATGTGCCTTGTAGAGTACAATGTTTTTCCCTTTAGCCAGAGGAAGGACCAAATTTAGATAATACCTGACTAGGCAATTACTACATGCTGTAATTGGAAGTTATCTCTAACCACCTGCCACAGTGCTGAAATTTTTATCATTAGAGATCCATTTCTTTGGAAGAGCTCTGGGTAGGCTGCAGCCAGTCTCCTCTAAAATAGAGGCTCTAATTATAGCCATGAACCCTGTTATCTGAATTAGTAAATTACCTGATATAAATTTTAGTTGAAATTTTGACTGAGAATAAAAGGAAGCTATGTTTGAATTGGAATATAGGGCAAAGCCTCAGTCAACAATCTTGGATACAGTATTTTAATAGAAATAGATTAAAATGTTCTCCAAATAATGTCCCATCCCCATTCTGACACTTTTAATACAAAAACAGGTAGATTTATTCTCCAAAAGATATGTCTCTGAGCAGTGGTGACCTTTGCTTTCAGTTTCCTCTGTAAATCCATTTTTGTCTTTGACTATTTGAAGTTTTCTGTTTTTCTCATTAAAATTTCTCCTTGTGCTTTTCATTCAGTCATAAAGCTGTTGGGCTTTATTCTAGAAACTGATATTGAGCAATGAGCAAGACAGCCATAATCCCTGACCTCATTAGAATTGATAGTCTAAAGTAAATGCAGACCATTAATGGGAGATTAAATATGGTCTGGTACATGATAAGACACATACAAAGTGCAAGAAAGAACATAATGTCATGTGAGGGAATGCATAAATAGCTTAACTTAGCCATCCCATACCATATTCATATATGAAAACATCATGTTACATGCTCTAACTTAATACAATTTTTACTTGTCAAATCAAAAAAAAAATACAAAATTCAAAGAACATGTAGGAATTACCTCCCTGAATTTAGAAGGGTGCCAGAGGTAGCCACTTGGAAGAGATGTCCACTAGATTCAGAAGATAAATGTAAATTAGCCAATAAAAGGAAGTCAGAATTGAGATTATTCCAGTAAAAAGGAACAGCATGTTTAAGGCCAAGAATCAAGAGGGCCACAATGTAGGTTGGCAAATAAAAAATAAAATTTATGTATAGGTAGAGCAGGGAGTAAAAGACACCAGCAGGACTTAATCATGAAGGGACTTTAAAGCCACATTAAGGATAAAGCTTTTGGCTTGGCGCGATGTATCACACCTGTAATCCCAGCACTTTGGGAGGCCGAGGCGGGTAGATCACCTGAGGTCAGGAGTTTGAGACCAGTCTGGCCAACATGGTGAAACCATGTCTCTACTAAAAATACAAAAATTAGGCGGGCATGTTGACAGGCACCTGTAATCCCAGCTACTTGAGAGGCTGAGGCAGGAGAATCGCTTGAACCTGGGAGGTGGAGGTTGTAGTGAGCTGACATTGTGCTACTGCACTTCAGCCTGGGTGACAGAGACTCCATCTCCATCTCAATAAATAAATAAAGCTCTTATTTGAAGGATACCAAAGAATCACTAGAGAAGTTTAGACCGGAAGCCATAATTTCATTATTGAGAGAACACTTTACAGGTGGGAAGTGGCAGAGTAAAAAGGCAATGAAGAAACTGGTACCACATTTGAGGTATGATATAGTAACAATTTTCACTTGATGAAAGACAATGGAGAGAGAAAAGAATGGAATCAAGAACTATTTAGAAGGTATAATAAATAATTAGTAATTGACTGATTAGATGCAACATGATGAAGGACATGATAGAGGAAGTAGAAATATCTAGAATTACGTCAAATGAAGGCAATCATTATTTGTATTTCGCCGAAACAGAAATAAATACAGAGGAGGAAAAGCAAGTTGGGGAGTTGAGAAGTAGGTGAGAAGAGGATACGCAAGGAGTTCATATTTGGGAGCGTTAGCTTTTGGTGTTTGTAGAATATTCATGAGGAGATGTCCAATAGGGTGAGATAACATGCAAGTATGAAGATGGAGGGGAAATCTGGACTTGAGAGATGCAGAGTTGAGAGGTGCCAGAATGTGAGGAGGAATTGAAGTTAAAGGTATGGGTAGAATGAGAAGAAAGGAAAGCCTAGGACAAAATCTTAATGGAGTCAAAATTTGTGGTACAGGGAGAAGTACTGGGAAAGCCTTCCCTCTTCCTGCAGCATCACTAAACTTCCCGTTCTTTTCACTTAGTCTAGATGCCTTTAACTGTATTTTTACTTGGACAACGCTGTGTTATAGGTTGGCTTCATGGAAGAATAATGACATCACTAATATTTTTAAAGCTTAAGAACCAACATATATAGTATTTATGTAATATCTAATATTCTATATATAATATTAAAACCAAGATCATCTTAAAACCTCAACCATGCTCTGTGGGAAAGAAAGTTATATTGTAACAGATAATCACACCTATACATTGTATATTAAGGAAATGTATTTTAAATGACACATAACTTAATTCCCAATAAGTTGCCTGCCCTATTTCTTTTATAACTACTCTGTTAAAGGTGAACAGATCCTTGAAGGGAGACTTTCCAATCTGTTCAGCATGCTATTTATATTTGAAAATTGTTGAATTATCCTAATCATACTTATAGTAACAATCAAGATTAATTGCAGCTATATTAGGATTACTTATTATTTTTTCTACTTCAGCAGTAACACAAATCCAATTGTACAAACAATTTCCATAATCCAAATTGTGAAAGAAAGTAGGGAGAAAAATGATCATGCAAAGCTGGTTGAAATAGTTTTCAAAATCAATCTTTAACCAGACTGTTATCTAAAATTCTGTTTTTGACAAGGAGCTAATTCTGAACAGATTGTACATGTGCCTCACTGGTGGAAGTAGATTATCTGTCTTGAATTGGATTGTGATGACGATGACCCTATTCTAAGCAAACCAAATCTCTTGAACTATATAATGAGATCAGGAGGAACATTCGACCTGAGAAATACAGATTGCAATGACAGAGATGATTTTGCTAATTTTTTTTTCCAGCCTCTTCCCTTAATGTACGTGATATTGTGATTTATTTTCATGCAGAGATCCCTGATCCTATAGTTTTGTTTGCTATTTATTTTTCTCCTTCACAATTTTTTTTTTTTTTTTTTTTTTTTTTTTTTTTTTTTAATCAGCAGAGCTGAATGAGTGCCAGGAAGCTGCGAAGTCTATCTTACAAAAAGGTGATTGTGGAAGAGTCTAGAATCTTCTTTTATTGTGCAGCAGGATTACAGAAAAGCTATCAAGAGTAAACATTTAACTGATACACTCTTATTCCTTCTCTTTAGGCTGTAAGGAGGCAAAAGTTGCTTGAACAGAGCATCCAGTCTGCCCAGGAGATCGAAAAATCCTTACACTTAATTCAGGAGTCCCTCACATTCATTGACAAGCAGTTGACAGCTTATATTGCAGACAAGGTGGACGCAGCTCAAATGCCTCAGGAAGCCCAGGCAAGTACCTCTGGGAATCAGCTTCCGTTCTTTTGTTTTTATTATGTGAACAAAATGTTGCAGAGTTTCTAACTTTAAACGTATTCAACTAGTTTTCAAGGGGGTTGTTTTGATTCACTGATTTGACTATTTGGAGGTAGGTAGGAAGAAAAAGGGGTCTAGATCACTAGTCTAAGATTTTTTTAAGCATGTAATGGAGGAATTTGAAATAAAGACAATTCAAAGACAGGAGCAATACGTTCTGGTGTTTCTGACTTCAAGCTATACTAAAAGCTAGAGGAAAACCATAGGAAAGTAAATGGTAAAGAAAATACTTTTTTGCCGGTTGTGGTGGCTCACTCTTGTAATCCCAGCCCTTTGGGAGGCCAAGGCCCGCAGATCACGAGGTCAGGAGTTTGAGACCAGCCTGGCCAACATGGTGAAACCCCGTCTCTACTAAAAATACAAAAATTAACTGGTTGTGGTGGCGGGCGCCTGTAATCCCAGCTACTCGGAAGGCTGAGGCAGGAGATTCGCTTGAACCCGGGAGGCGGAGGTCGCAGTGAGCCGAGATCACAGCACTATTCCAGCCTGGAACAGAGCGAGACTTTTTTATTTTCTTAAAAAAATATATATATATTTTTTATGGCACTGTTGAAAATCAGTCTCAAACATTTTATTATAAACTCATCATTGAGTTTAGTCACATGGTCTATATTGTTTTATAAAAATGTCTTAGTTACAAGCAGTTAGTAACACAAAATTATCAATATAAATTTGCACCTCAGTTATTAATGCTCATGCTCAGAATAGCTACATGCACACACTCCCATGCTTCATTAAAACCAAAATATAAAACGTGTTTACCTGTTTATCTTTTTCTAGAATGAGAATTAAAATAGTGATGAAAATAAATCTAAGTGGACTTTTCAGTGAGTAAATTATAGGCCATAACTAAATTTACACTCACCGTAAGAAGTATTTTAAAAATGCTATTCTCATTTTTAAATTAACATTTAAACATATGTGAAGTTATCATAGGTATTATTTATTCAAATGTCTTTAGGGTTGTGTGGTAGCAATTAATTTAGCTGCTTTTCAAATCTTGTGTACATGTTGTAAACCCAGTCACCAAGTACATGCTATGATGTGAGGAGCACTAGAAGGTTAGCTGCAAATCTCAAAGCCTTCTCCCCACCAGTTAGTGAAGAGGCGTGAAGTTCTTCACTTTAAAATCAATTTGGGGGTGAAATATTAGATTTGTAGATCATGGTTACAATGCAACGACAGTTAATGAATCACAGTTAATAGGTGCCCCGGTTGTCAGCATACACAATAGCATGATTTAGTTTACCATATTGTCTAAGTTTGACCAAGAATGTCCCTGATAATACGTGGCAGAGTATAGGTAGTTTTGATAGGCTTAAAAAGTCCAGGGAATATGGTTTCCTTGTGGAATGCTATACCATTGCAATAGAGGATGAAGAAAGAGAGTTTTGGGGAGAATCCTGATGATAAAATCCTCCTCATAGTTTTTCACTGGGCAACAAGAGTAAGTACTGTAGTAGAAGTGAGGAATAATAGTAAACATATTGAGGATTCAAATTTTATTTTGTCTTGATATATAATGATTGTACATATTTTAGAGGGTAAGTGTGATATGTTGATACATACCTACTCCAGTATATACATTTTTCAAACTTACACAAGCCAGGTTCTCTATCATTAACTATTCCTGAGTCTGTCCCAGTTTGAGTCATAATGAAAAAGGTTTTTTGATACGTAATATTTATACATATTTCTGGGTACAACATTTATGTAATATTTTCTTACATGCATAGAATGTGTAACGATCAAGTCAGAGTATTTAGCGTATCCACCACAGGCAGGGTTTAGTAAAATGCATATAGGAATGAGTGATTGCTCCTGAATTGAGAAGAACTACATGATTATAAATGAAATTCAGAGTAGAACTGCTTTCATTTAAACTAATGACATGAGTTTTGAAGGAATGTTTGATTAAAAATGCTCGTGACTTTCTGAACGGAATTAAGGAAAATTTTGAGCAGTATGAATATTAGACATTAATATTGCAAATTAGTACTTTAAAATGCATAAAGAACTACATTGTGACAGACTTGTAGAATGAAATTATGAGTAGCAAATTTGATAGGCAAAGCTATTATACTATTGTCTTTGAAGGAGAATTGGAGCTTTTAGGGCAAAACATCTTTAGTTGAAAAGGTTGTGATAAGGGGCACTGTGTGTTTTTTCTTATTTAGAAATGGATTCAGGATTCTATAAACATTACTAGTTTTTAATCACAAAACGTTTTGTTTGGTTTTTCTAAAAAAAACTACAGTAAAAGTGTTATTAACTACATCAGTAGAAAAGTACTTGCAAACAGCAGAACACAGATAAATTATGAAATTTCAGATCTTCTTGAAGAAAGAGATTTTTGGGTATTCAGCTCATATCCATTTTCCATGCATTTCAGGTCGTACCTGCATTACCAACATAGTTCTTGACATTGTGTCTCCCCAATGGTAATACATAATATTGAAAAATACAAGCCATCTGAAAGCTATTAAAACATTCTTCTGCTCCAAGGTTTTCTTTTAATACGGCAGTAAGTGAATTGTTTTCTAGAACAGAGTTCTCAAGTACTCAGATTTGCTTCAAGGATTATATTTCCTAAAAAGCAACTCGAAATTCCCATGAAATAGAGAGTCAAAAGTTAGATAGTGAAATAACATAAGCACAGTGTGTAAGATGAAGGATCCACTAAGAATGCCACCAAAATGACATTTTAAATATAGAAAGAGATGGTATAGATAGAAAGAGAGAGAGAGAGATGAAAGAAAGAAAGAAAAGAATAGGGGCTAACTTTAATGCATCATATTAACAAAGATATGTTTCTATAAATTTACATTTAAAGATAAAGTTATTGCTAATTAAAATATTAGTACACTATAATTTCTCTTTTCATAAATGGTATAGTTAGCTTAATTCATCACTGAGAAGCAGGAAAAAATGTACGATGTTACCATATTTAGTCTTTGAAATATATGTCAGATTCTCTGTCATATACTGGTCACACAGATTTGTTGGTGTCTGACTCCACCGTGTGGTGCACTGAGAGTTTTGCTATTTAATTTGAAACTTAGAGCATTATTTTTTCTGCATTTTAAGATCGTTTGAGATCTTCAGGTATAAAAGCTATTGCATTAAGGAAATGCATAACATATGTATAACTTTCTGACAACCATACCCTTGTTATATATAAAAGTAGATGTAGATCAGGATACTTCTTTACATTCACATTTGCATTTATTGCCATAGGAAAGAAAAGAGCTGCTCACTTCCTTAGCATGTTAATTGATCAGTTATTTCTCATGATTGGAAAACTGAGCCCTTCGATTTTGAATTGGACTTAAAATTATTTGACTTATTTTAGTGACATGAGCTTACTTACAGAAGCAAAACTTAACCTTTTAGAAAATCTGCGTGCTACAAGGATATAAGAGCATGTGTTGACCTAGGAGTATTTTATTTCAAAACATAACACTTAGCCAAATCACAGGCTTAAATTATATGACCACAGCATCAAACTACCCAGTGTCAGCTCATTTAATGAGAAGTTTTATTAAAATACAAAATTAAGAAAAGATGTGTTGAAACAGAATAAAGCAAATTGGGAAAACTCTTCTAGATATGGAAATATATCTTGGAAAACAGAAACTTTAGAACTATTTCCAAAGTACTATGATTAAAAACATAATAACTTATGAGTATTCCTTGGAAACAATTTAAAAAATAAAATCACCAAATTGTATAACTGCAAAGAAACACGTGGAACAAATTTAGTCATTTACTGCTCAATTTTTCAGAACTATGTATTGAAGCACAGAGTTTTAGTTTTGGCACCTAAAATCCTAGAGCAGAAATCTAAGTAACCATGCTGAACCCCAGAGCAATCAAATCAAAATCTATAGGTGAATTTGGTCTTCAGAATTTTTGGAAACTTTTTCACTCATTCTAATGTGTAGCTAAGTTTGAGGATGGCTTTGGATGGTTCCTTACTAGTACTGAGTAAATTGTTACCGAGTATTTTTCATATAACATTTTCTATCACTCTTTTGTAAAGATTCTCTTCTATAACTGTGTCAGCATTTCAATGGGAGGGAGTCCGAGTGGCAATCAAACTACTGGTGACATTCTCTGCTATTTTGATTTTTTCCTCTAATGGAAAATGGGTGATGGAAGAAAATATAGCTGAGAGCTATCGCACAAATTTTAATTTAGGCAAATAGAATGTTCAATATAGATGTTTGAGGCTGAACTCAGCTTGGCTTTCTTCAATTCGTTTTTTTCTAACCACATATGTTAACATGCCAATTAACTTGCATATGGCTCTTAATCATTTTAGGGGATAGTGACCACTATGTATAAACAGCTACTTAAATGTCTTGTAATTTTTTAAATTAAAAAGATACTTTCACATACATTTTTTTTTCCTTTCCCACTAATTTCAGTTTTGAATCTTTGATATGTAAGAACAACCCAACATGGGTACCTGTTGAAAGTCACCATGTCATTATGTGTTGATGAACATTTTGTAGAGGAGACCATGGCCCTGTTGCTTAGATTACTGCAAGCAACAGCAGAGTTGCCTAGCAGTGGCTCCACTATCTTTACTATTCTATTTGCTTTTTCCCAAAGAATTCTGATCTCATTTTTTTTATTTTTATTTATTTATTTATTTTATTTTATTATACTTTAAGTTCTAGGGTACATGTGCACAACGTGCAGGTTTGTTACATATGTATACTTGTGCCATGTTGGTGTGCTGCACCTATCAACTCGTCATTTATGTCAGGCATAACTCCCAATGCCATCCCTCCCCACTCTCCCCTCCCCATAATAGGCCCCGGAGTGTAATGTTCCCCTTTCAGAGTCCAAGTGATCTCATTGTTCAATTCCCACCTATGAGTGAGAACATGTGGTGTTTGGTTTTCTGTTCTTGTGATAGTTTCCTGAGAATGATGGTTTCCAGCTGCATCCATGTCCCTACAAAGGACACGAACTCATCCCTTTTTATGGCTGCACAGTATTCCAGGGTGTATATGTGCCGCGTTTTCTTAATCCAATCTGTCACTGATGGACATTTGGGTTGATTCCAAGTCTTTGCTATTGTGAATAGTGCCACAATAAACATATGTGTGCATGTGTCTTTATAGCAGCACGATTTATAATCCTTTGGGTATATACCCAGTAATGGGATGGCTGGGTCATATGGTATTTTTAGTTCTAGATCCTTGAGGAATCGCCATACTGTTTTCCACAATGGTTTAACCAGTTTACAATCCCACCAACAGTGTAAAAGTGTTCCTATGTCTCCACATCCTCTCCAGCACCTGTTGTTTCCTAACTTTTTAATGATTGCCATTCTAACTGGGGTGAGATGGTATCTCATTGTGGTTTTGATTTGCATTTCTCTGATGGCCAGTGATGATGAGCATTTTTTCTTGTGCCTGTTGGCTATATGCATGTCTTCTTTTGAGAAATGTCTATTCATATCCTTTGCCCACTTTTTGATGGGGTTGTTTGTTTTTTTCTCGTAAATTTGTTTGAGTTCTTTGTAGGTTCTGGATATTAGCCCTTTGTCAGATGAGTAGATTGCAAAAATTTTCTCCCATTCTGTAGGTTGCCTGTTCACTCTGATGGTAGTTTCTTTTGCTGTGCAGAAGCTCTTTAGTTTAATTAGATCCCATTTGTCAATTTCGGCTTTTGCTGCCGTTGCTTTTGGTGTTTTAGACATGAAGTCCTTGCCTGTGCCTATGTCCTGAATTGGTATTACCTAGGTTTTCTTCTAGAGTTTTTATGGTTTTAGGTCTAACATTTAAGTCTCTAATCCATCTTGAATTAATTTTCGTATAAGGAAAGGATCCAGTTTCAGCTTTCTACTTATGGCTAGCCAATTTTCCCAGCACCATTTATTAAATAGGGAATCCTTTCCCCATTTCTTGTTTTTCTCAGGTTTGTCAAAGATCAGATGGCTGTAGATGTGTGGTATTATTTCTGAGGACTCTGTTCTGTTCCATTGGTCTATATCTCTGTTTTGGTACCAGTACCATGCTGTTTTGGTTACTGTAGCCTTGTAGTATAGTTTGAAGTCAGGTAGCGTGATGCCTCCAGCTTTGTTCTTTTGACTTAGGATTGTCTTGGAGATGCGGGCTCTTTTTTGGTTCCATATGAACTTTAAAGCAGTTTTTTCCAATTCTGTGAAGAAACTCATTGGTAGCTTGATGGGGATGGCATTGAATCTATAAATTACCTTGGGCAGTATGGCCATTTTCACGATATTGATTCTTCCTATCCATGAGCATGGTATGTTCTTCCATTTGTTTGTGTCCTCTTTTATTTCACTGAGCAGTGGTTTGTAGTTCTCCTTGAAGAGGTCCTTTACATCCCATGTAAGTTGGATTCCTGGGTATTTTATTCTCTTTGAAGCAATTGTGAATGTGAGTTCATTCATGATTTGGTTCTCTGTCTGTTACTGGTGTATAAGAATGCTTGTGATTTTTGCACATTGATTTTGTATCCTGAGACTTTGCTGAAGTTTCTTATCAACTTAAGGAGATTTTGGGCTGAGACAATAGGGTTTTCTAAATATACAATCATGTCATCTGCAAACAGGGACAATTTGACTTCTTCTTTTCCTAACTGAATACCCTTGATTTCTTTCTCTTGCCTGATTGCCCTAGCCAGAACTTCCAACACTATGTTGAATAGGAGTGGTGAGAGAGGGCATCCCTGTCTTGTGCCAGTTTTCAAAGAGAATGCTTCCAGTTTTTGCCCATTCGGTATGATATTGGCTGTGGGTTTGTCATTAATAGCTCTTGTTATTTTGAGATACGTTCCATCAGTACCTAATTTATTGAGAGTTTTTAGCATGAAGGGCTGTTGAATTTTGTCAAAGGCCTTTTCTGCATCTATTGAGATAATCATGTGGTTTTTGTCTTTGGTTCTGTTTATATGCTGGATTACGTTTATTGATTCACGTATGTTGAACCAGCCTTGCATCCCAGGGATGAAGCCCACTTGATCATGGTGGATAAGCTTTTTGATGATTTTTTGTAACCTCATGTCCCACATAGTAGATTTATGAGCAGGCATAGAGCAAGGAAACAAATTACCTTCAAAGAAGAGGGCCTCATAATTAAATATTGAAAAATACTGCCATGTTTTGCTCACCAACCTAGGACGTCAGCTGTTCCAGAGTCTACTACAGACCAGACTTCCTCCTTCCATCTCTTTTTCCCTCCCATTGACAATGTGAGTACAATTTAGAAAACAGGGAATTTTTAAACCAAATAAAGCTATTAATTTAAACTAGTTGCAGTAACTGCACATTAAAAAAGAATTTATAATGGCAGTCTTCCTGTATTGATTAAAGAAGCTAAATCTTATAACTCACTTTAAATATGATTGGTCATATTTAAATATAAACATTCCAAGCTATGAAAATCAATGGCTTAAAAATAAAGATATAATTGCAGATTTTGGTCTATCAGATTGAGCTTATGATTTCATAAGGGAATAAAACAGACTCTTATAGTGTAGATAGGCGCATTTGATTGCCAAACGACTTGCAACAGTGTAACTTTACAGCCTGCTTTACTGATTTATGAGTTAGACAGCAGAAACCTGCAAAGGGGGAATTTATGTGATAATTAGATAATTTAATCAGAGAAGAAAAAAATGGAAAACTAATCCAGAGAGTCGGGCTCAAATTTTAAATCCCATATAGCCATAGCTGCAGACTTTTTTTTCCCTTTTTACACAGCACAGTAGATATGATGGTAAACCTAGTGCAGTTAATTTTGAATCTGTTCTAACCTTGAAATGCCACCCCTATGTGTTGTTATGTAGAACTTATTACTCTCCACTTGAGAATAACTCTTATTATATTCACATGTTTAAAAGTGTGGGAAACAGTCACAAACAAAAGTTGCAGGAGATGTAAAATACTAGAAACTTTACAGCCACACATCACTGACTGTACCTGGAAAACCTGTGCAGTATTATGTCCGTACAGGCTCTATGATAAAGATATAGATTTATTTCATATTAATTTGATGCATACATTTTAAGTCTGCAATTAAGCTATAGTACGCTTTTGTAAAAATCTCTCTACAAATTATAAGGATGAAATTATTAAAAGTAATGGCGAAAACTGCAATTATTTTTGCACCAACCTATTAACATCATGCTACAGTCACAGTGAAGACTATGGCAACACTCTGAATATTTTGAAGTGATCCAAATTTATCCTATTATTTCCCAGGTTTCTCTTATACAAATGGATGTTTAGTCCAAAGATAGCCCACAGAAAATTTATCGACCTAAAATGCACAGCCAGATAACACATAGCCTAACATACTATGTGTTTTTTTTCTTTCAGCATTTATCGTGATTGTTAAATCTTTCATTTGCTTTTTAAAATCTTTTATTTACTTTTCTAAAATTTTCCTTATCTACTCCCATTCTCCACCCACTAGAGTTCAGCTGTAAGACCGTGGGCCACCTAGCAGATTTCCAACAGATAGCTGGCAAATGTATTGAATTCCACTGAGGTTTAGTTACTAAGTATGTGTCAGACAAATGTGATAGGTAATGTAAAATTTTAAAATATGAATAAGCCCAAAATGGTCCTTGCTATCTTGCCACTCGTTAGATAGCACCAAAGAAAAATAAAAGTTTAGAAATTGCTGGCTACTCACGTTTACCGTAATAGTCAAGAACCATTTTTCCAATGGAACTTGATAGTATCATAATGATATTTTGTCATAGTGCTTCATGATTGCCCAACTTTGAAGCTCTGAAAACCTTTCCAAAATACTTTAAATAGTACAAAATGGAACTCTTCACATGAAAAGGAAAGACTGAAGAAAAGTACCTGTTTCAGCCTCTCTATGTATTACATCCTTTTTAAGGATTATGCCATGTGAATGTCTAGTATTTTCAAAGCATTCACATTATTTGATAATTACAACAGCCCAATGAGGTATAAAAGTCATGTGTTTACGGGAATATTTGAAAACACTAGATTAATGGTTGAGGCATGGGATGAGAACAGGATGTGAATGAAAATGGACACGAAGGTTTAGGGGTTAATGAAAAATGTCCTAAAGTTGGAGTGTGGTGATGTATACATGACTCTATAAATTTACCAAAGTTCATTGACTTATATGTTTAAAATGAAAATTTTATGGTATGTAAATTATACCTCAAAATTGTTTTTTAAAAACCTGTTGAATAGAGAATATATCAACTACTATTATATATTTAAAAAGACAATTTAAGGTTACCATCAACTTTTTCACTCCATTATTTTGATGCATAGTAAAGGGTGAAATGTGATGAATGTTGTTAAATAACCTGGAATTAACTTAAATGGTAGATATTTATTGATGGCCTACTGATGTCCACAAGATCTTACATAGTAATGTCATAATGTTTCCATTGTTCACATTCTATTACATTAAATGAATTTTAATGCCAAAGCATTTTTACTGAAGCTGATATTTTGACTCAGATCTGCTTTCTCCACTTTAATAATTAGCCCTTTATCAAATGAAAATTAACCTACAAGTACAATCTCCCAATTATTTCTATGTAGCATTCCAAAATGTTCCCTAGAGTTTGATTTACTCATTTATCTATTTTGAAAAGTAACCATAATTATTTGAAAATACATTATTTCTATTTTTAATTGTTGTAGGCACATGGTAGGTATACAGAGGTTACATGAGATATTTTGATACAGGCATGCAATGCATAGTAATCACATCGTGGTAAATGGGGTATCTATCACCTCAAGCATCTATCCTTTGTGATATGAAAAATTCAGTTGTACTATTTTAGTTATTTTTAAATGGACAATTACTTTTTTATTATGGTCATCCTATTCTAGCAAATACTAGGTCTTACTCATTATTTCTAATTTTTGTACCCATTAACCATCCCCACTTCCTCCCCAACCCCTGATTACCCTTCCCAGCCTCTAGTAAGGATCCTTCTACTCTCTGTCTCCAAAGTTCAGTTATCTTAATTTTTAGCTCCCACAAATAACTGAGAACATGGGATGTTTGTCTTTTTCTGCCTGGCTTATTTCACTTAAAATAATAACCTACTGTTCCATCCATGTTATTGCATATGACAGGATGTCATTCTTTTTTATGGCTGAATACTACTCTATTGTGTATATGTACCATATTTTCTTCATTCATTTTTTTAATGGACATTTAAGTTGCTTCCAAATCTTGACTTTTGTGACTAGTGCTGCAATAAAACATGGAAGTACAGATACTTCGTCAATGTTCCTTCTTTTTTTTTTTTTTTTTTTTTTGAGACGGGGTCTTGCTCTGTCTCCCAGGCTGGAGTGCATTGGTGTGATCTTGGCTCACTGCCAGCTCTGTCTCCCGGGTTCATGCCATTCTCCTGCCTCAGCCTCCCGAGTAGCTGGGACCACAGGCGCCCGCCACCACGCCCGGCTAACTTTTTTTTTTGTATTATTAGTAGAGATGGGTTTTCACTGTGTTAGCCAGGGTGGTCTTGATCTCCTGACCTCGTGATCCGCCCACCTCGGCCTCCCAAAGTGCTGGGATTACAGGCATGAGCCGCAGCGCCTGGCCAACTGATGTTCTTTCTTTTGGGTATGTACCCAGCAGCGGGATTGCTGGGTTGTATGGTAGCTCTGTTTTTAGTTTTTTGAGGAATCTCCAAACTGTTTTCCATAGTGGTTGTACTAGTTTACATTCCCACCAACAGTGTATGAGGGTTTCCTATTCTCCACATCCTCGCCAACATTTGTTATTGCTTGTTTTATAAATAAAACCATTCGAGTTGGAGTGAGATTATGTCTCATTGTGGTTTTGATTTACATTTCTCTTATGACCAATGATATTGAGAACCTTTTCATATACCCGCTTGTCATTTATCTTCTTTCAAAAAAAGTGTCTACTCAGATATTTTGCCCATTTTTAATCAGATTATTAGTTTTTTCCTATAGAGTTGTTTTAGCTCTTTATATATTCTAGTTGTTGATCCCTTGTCAAATGGGTAGTTTGGAAATATTTTCTCCCATTCTGTGGGTTGTGTCTTTACTTCGTGAGTTGTATCATTTGCTATGAAGGAGGTTTTTAACTTGGTATGATACCATTTGTCCTTTTTGCTTTGGTTGCCTGTGCTTGTGGGGTATGGCTCAAGAATTTCTTGCCCAGACCAGTATTCTGGAGATTTTCCCCAATGTTTTCTTGTAGTAGTTTCATAATTTGAGGTCTTAGATGTAAGTACTTAATCCATTTTGATTTGTTTTCTGTATACTGTTCAAGATAGAGGTCTCATTTTTTTCTTCTGCATTTGGATATCCAATTTTGCCAGCACCATTTATTAAAGGACTCCTTTCCCCAGTGTGTGTTCTTGGCACTTTGTCAAAAAACTAGATCACTGTAGATGTATGGCTTTATCTCTGGGTTCTCTATTCCGTTCCATTGGTCTATGTGTCTGCACTTATGCCAGTACCATGCTGTTTCGGTTACTATAGCTGTGTAGTATAATTTAAAGTCAGGTAAAGTGATTCCTCCAGTTTCGTTCTTTTTTGCTTAGGATATATTTGGCTATTCTGGGTCTTCTGCAGTTCCATATAAATTTTAAAACTGTTTTTTCTATTTCTGTGAAGAATGTCATTGTTAGAAAATACATTATTATAATGGACTCTTCTATTATTGTCATTACAACTAAGCATAACATCATTTCTCAGGTATATTACAAGTAATAATAATTATATACAATATCCAATTTTTTATTTTTAAAAGATTCTGTGGTCAAGTTTACACAGAAAAATTTATATGCTTTACTTCTCTGCTGGAGATTTTTGACCCACTTTTTTGTATTTTCAAAATTAAAAGTTTAAGCTAAATTTGGTAAGAAGCCACAGACACTTTTTCCTCCAGAAATATGTTGATATACCACAAAACTCATATGTCAAGGAACAATGTAGGGGAAACACTGAAATAAAATGTTTCCTTTGGCTCTGTTGCATATTTCTGATAAAAGTCAAAACTTCTTTAGCTGACAAAATTTAATTTATAGGTAATATTTTTCTAAGTTACTGAACTTATAGATGTTTTAAAAAAAGAGTAATAAAAAGCTCTGTGAATTTCTTCTTTTTTTTACTTGTTGAATGATTATAAAGTATAACCTGAAACTTTTCAACATTATCTTTTTCTATGAAAATAATTACATTTCTTGCACGTTCTTATCTTTGGAAAGTACATATCATCCCAAATCTTTTCATATATTTTCTTTCTTTAGTTTTCTAAGTACATGTGATATGTGGTCATTTCCCTTTCTTGAAAATAACAATTTCAAACTTACTATCTCTTTCACAATTATAATCTAACAGTGGCACATTCCTCCATCAATCAGTAGTCTCAACATGAAATATTTTAATTTTTTCTAAAATATTTTCTTTTCTCTAAATTTTTCCTGTATTTGACACCACAGAAACTCCAATAATTATTTGATACTGTTTATTCCATTAAATACTTTAGACAGCTGCAGTATAATTTTGCTTGCCATTTTCTATTAATTGGATATATGAGAATGGTTTGATGAGGTAAAGCATGATTTTTTAAAAAAGCCCTGCTCTCTGCTCAGTTAATTGTAAAGTCCTGTATTTAAAATGTGATTAACGTTTGATGGATTTTTTTTTGTTCTGCAATTTTGCCCTTTACCATATTCAGTAGAAAAATTGTTAATTCGATTTCACTTGTTTTATTTTTCTACTTTTTTTTTTTTTTTTTTTTTTTTTTGAGATGGAGTCTTACTCTATTGCCCAGGCTGGAGTGCAGTGGCACAATCCTGACTCACTGCAAACTCTGCCTCCCAGGTTCAAGTGATTCTCCTGCCTCAGCCTCCCGAGTACCTGGGATTACAGGTGTGCACAACCACGCCCAGCTAATTTTTGTGTATATATATTTTTTTAAGTAGAGACAGGGTTTCATCATGTTGGTCGGGCTGGTCTTGAACTCCTGACCTCGTGATACACCTGCCTCGGCCTCCCAAACTGATGGCATTACAGGCGTGAACTGCTGCGCCGGGCCATTCCTACTTTGAATATATAGTGCTGTGAACATAACTACTGCATGCTCAAATGCCTTTTTAAAATAATGGAATGATGAGATAAGCTCAAATGTCTTTTTTTCATAATGGAATAATATAATTTGCTTTATATTACTTGAGTTTGATGAAGAAAATCTAGTGATTCTGAAAGGTATTGGATTGAGAACCCCTCATAGAGCATATGTGAGTGTTCAAGTCAGTATCCCTGATTTGCTATTTCCTCTTACTTTGTTTCCATTCGAATTTTCTGATTTTTATATGAAGCCAGGCTGATAATTTCACAACATCAGTTGTTTGGGGTTGGTTTATTTGTTTTCTTCAAATGCTTACTATCCATATCCCACTAGATGTATATATTGGGTGAAAATATAGCTCAAATTATACATCCTTCACATCTTTAGGACAACTTAGAAATCTGGTAGACAAGTATAAAGATCATTTTCCTTTGGATTACATCTTCTGTCTCCAGTGTTTTCTTCTACAATTTTATTTTCTTGCATCATATTCCCATAATGCCACAAAAGAAAATGATTACATTGTCTTTTTTTATGAGTGATTTTAACATAGGAGATTGTTCTTCCTAGAAGTTTCAATAATACTCTGTTATTTGTACAAGTGACTTATCTGTTTCACAGTCAGCCTGCACTAAAGTGATAAGCATTTTTCGCTTATGTGGTTCCAGAATAAAATTCTGATGAGGTTAGGTAAAGTAGGTGGTAAAAGATATCCTAAATACAAACTAAAAGTTAATTATAATTTAAATGTAAAATTTGTGGAATTAATGTGTAAAGATGCTGGCAAAATATAAATGTCATGCATGTTTTACAACTTACCCATAGTAGAATCAATTAGAAATATAAATACATTTGATTTTACAATTTTAGTAATGAATTAAATTATTATTAATGAATATATTAAGTATGTTGGAATGCCTTTTTCCAAATCTACTTGTGTAATACACTCTGTCAAAAAAAGCAAAAGGATAACATCCACAAAGTATTGTATGACTCTTAGATATACACAATGCATATTAATAAATATTCTGAGAAGTTCTGTAGTATAGACACATGTTCATCTTCACTTTTCAAAATACGTTTAACCACTGGGTTCTTTTTAATGCATAATCTACTCAATGCGTAAAGAAATTTTTATCTCTAATCATATTGGAACAGTACTACAAATATGATAATTTCTCTAGAAATGCCTATAAATTATGAAAAAGTCTCACTTTTATATGATGTTCAGTGATGATTTTTTTCAATGTTAATAATTTTAGTGGTAGCAGCCTTTGTAAAAACACAGAAGCTCATCCTCAACAGTTTCTCTAACCATTTAATAGAAATATGTATATTTCAAATTCCATGGAATGCTTTGCATTGAACTACAAATTGCCCAACCTTCCTCTCACAGGTTACTTGGTCCTTCATATCCCCTGCCAAGAGATAAAAGTCAAGTGTTTGTTTATATGTTTGTAAGTTATTGTTGTCCCCATTATTTATGACTTATGACAACAATATGGCTCATTTGGGAAAATGTGGAACTTAATCAGAAAGGCCTGCGTTGCAATGATCACTTGTGCTATCTTGGCTTTGCTTTGTAATGCCAAGCTTCTAGAATTTCCAGGGGCAGTCTATGAAGAAAAAATTATAAATAGAAAATTAAATGCTGGATTATAGAAGAGTCTCTTGCAAGTGAGAGGCACTGAAACTTAAGGTTCTATAGCTTCATACTAATTCCTTATCTGAATAGTAATTCTTACTGACTCACAGTCTTTCCTTCCGTTAAATTAAACCCACACACTCTGGATGCCCCAAGCCTAATCTTTGCTAGCTTGTTTCCTACAACCTAAAATGAGATCCTATACTCTTATCCTCTGACCCTCCAAAACCCCTTCTCAGCCATATGCTAGTTAAATTATGTCAACTTCCTAAAAATCACCAGATTATACAGCAGATATTAATTTTTATCTTTCTGATCACAGAGCATGAGTTTTTCTTTTTAAAATTTTTTTTTTATTGTACTTTAAGTTCTAGGGTATGTGTGCACAACATGCAGGTTTGTTACATACGTATATATGTGCCATGTTGGTATGCTGCACCCATTAACTCGTCATTTACATTAGGTATATCTCCTAATGCAATCCCATCCCCCTCCCCCAACCCCACAACAGGCCCCGGTGTGTGATGTTAGTTTTTCTATTACATTACATATATTTCTGCTTTGTAATTTACTTATATATCTACATTCTGCCTCTCAAAATAAAGCTTCTGTAAGTATAGGGGCAACGGTTTTGTTCTTACTGTGTGGAATTGAGTAGTAGAAGCTGAACAATGTATTGAATTGAATTAACTAAATGCTATCAACATATAAATAAGATTAAATTTCTTTTTTCCCCCCACAAATGTCTATTTGGAGGATACTTTTATTTTAAAACCATAATTAAAGAGGCAGTATAGCCGGGCGCGGTGGCTCAAGCCTGTAATCCCAGCACTTTGGGAGGCCGAGACGGGCGGATCACGAGGTCAGGAGATCGAGACCATCCTGGCTAACACGGTGAAACCCCGTCTCTACTAAAAAATACAAAAAACTAGCCGGGCGAGGTGGCGGGCGCCTGTAGTCCCAGCTACTCGGGAGGCTGAGGCAGGAGAATGGCGGGAACCCGGGAGGCGGAGCTTGCAGTGAGCTGAGATCCGGCCACAGCACTCCAGCCTGGGCGACAGAGCAAGACTCCGTCTCTAAAAAAAAAAAAAAAAAAAAAAGAGGCAGTATAATTGTTCAAATGGCAGCAACTTTGTTACTTCGTAGTTATTTTACCTTGGGTTTGTTGACATTATTACTTCATTCGTAAATGAAGATGATAAATACTTCTGTTAATATGATTCAGAGATGGAATTAATTATATAAAGTGTTAGTGCATAAGTTCACGCAAATGTCTGCAGTGGTGAGGATACTGATGATGATTTCTTTTCTTTATTTATGTTTTGTTTGCTCTTCTTTGACACCTCTGGTATAAAAGGTTAAGGGACTATGTGTATACTTCGTTTTTTCCTCTACTAACCTTGGAGGCTAAGGGGATGGAGAAACTTTTAAATACATGTACACAGATATGATTACAGATGTGTAGTTTGCACCCTCTACCCTCTCTGAGTATATTCTCATTTTTTCCCCATCAGTTTCCTCTCACAGTAACCACAGTTGCTATTCAACTTTCATCACTTTGACTTAAACTCCACCTTGATTCTCTCCTCTCATCCTCAGCAGATACGTAGGGTTTTGTGCTTATGAGGAAGTGACATGTTATATCGCTGATAACTTATAACTAAATATTTGTGCAAACAACATGGACAGGTATTTTTACATATACTGTCACATCTGATCTTTTTGACCAAAACCAATGTAGTTGACTACTGAAGAAATGAGAATTTCTCAGATAAGAAAACCTCATTGCTGGCTTGCTGTTATCATTCTTGGGCTAGACATGAGGAAATCGAGGTTCGGAACATGTTGATGCTTTGCCCAAGGTGGCAAGAGAGAGCCCTGAAATTTAAATCATGATTAATGTCAACATGATTTCACCCTGATACTCGGAGAGCACCAAGTAGGAAGCATTCAACTTCTTGCATCTTCACATCTTACTTTTGTTTTCTGAGAAAGAGCCACTTCTACTCCTGCTAATATTTTCCTTTGGCCCTGAGCTTTGTGCTTCACTCTGGTTTCCTTGCTTTAAACAGGGTTTTTTTTTCCTAACCAATTATCTTCTTACATTAAAAAAAAAAAAAAATCACTTTATCTGTTGGCTCCTTTCATGTAGCCTTAAAGTATGTTTAAGTCTGATTGACCTGAATTTTATTATGTGTAGAGACAGAAGTCTGCAAAAGTAATTTAAACTGTTTTTGTAAGAATGCTCCTTGTTCCTTAATCAGGGCAGCCCTTAAAAATATGATTTTTGCTCTCATCATCCACAGCCTCTTTTCTAGCTCCAGTGATTGTTGACCACCTCATGTACCCTGATTACTATTGATCCCATTGAACCTATCTGAAACTGACACTGTTAACCTCTCTCTCTCATTCTTAAAATTCTCACATCAATTGATGTGAGATTTTCTCTCTGTTCTAGTTCTTCTTTTCCTTCTCTTTGACTGTTGTTTCTATTTATTTGGTGCTTTTCTTTCCATGTCAGTTAAATTTCTGTGTTCTCCATGGTTCTCGATTTGCTCTCTCTTCCTGCTTTCCTCTAACACTTGAAAACACTGAAAAAAATACATATTATACAAATGTACTGTTTCCCTTTCTCTCTCTCTATACAGACGCACATAGTGATTATTAAAATGCAAACTCACTTCAACATACTGCTGATTTGCAGTCGCATTTCCTTCCTATGAATTTCCTTAGTTATTAGATTAAATATTAGCAATAAAACTACTGTTATCTGTGATTATGATCAATTTCAAATTTTGGAATTCATCTGCATGATCAAAATAGTGGAAACCATTCATTTGGAACATAAGATTATTTAGTACCTGATTTCTACCTCCATTTCTTGTTATATTTTTGCCAAACTCCTTATGCTCTTCAGCGCCCTGTCTCCACACCTTGTTTCTGTTCAACCAGAAATGCTTTTGTTTTTACAACTCCTATATCCTTGCATATCCAGTATGCATATACAGTATTTAGGACTCTTATTTAGAAGTAACAAAATTGAAGTAACTAAAGCAAAACAAATGAGAGAGAAAGATTAGTCATATGGAAACAGTAATGTGTCCTAGAAACCAAGGACAATAATAAAGTTTTGACTCAAGAAGGGACTAATGCCTGTGTTTTGGTTATTTATGGTAGCCATTTATTATTCCTGCTAACAGTTTTGCGGGTTAAGAAAGCTCACATGAATGGTTCTCTTTTGGGGTTTCTTATGTGATTTTAGTCCATTGTTGGCTGATACTATAGCAACCTGAAAGCTCAACTGGGCTGAACATCCGAGATCACTCACTCACATGGCTAGCAGTTGTTGGCTGAAAGCCTACTTGTAATTGTTGCTGAAGCATGTATCCATGGCCTTTCCATGTGACTTAGCTTTCTCAGAGCATAATATGTTGGATGGATTCTAAAAGGGAGCACCCTCAGAATGACTGTTCTAAAAATACAGAAGTGGATTTTGGCTTTTGCTGCCATTACTTTTGGTGTTTTTAGACGCTGGGAATGCTTTGCCCATGCCTATGTCCTGGAATAGGTACTGCCTGGGTTTTCTTCTAGGGTTTTTACGGTATTAGGTCTAACATTTAAGTCTCTAATCCATCTTGAATTAATTTTCGTATAAGGAGTAAGGAAGGATCCAGTTTCAGCTTTCTACTTATGGCTAGACAATTTTCCCAGCACCATTTATTAAATAGGGAATGGAACACATTTCTTGTTTTCTCAGGTTTTGTCAAAGATCAGATGGCTGTAGATGTGTGGCATTGACTTCTGAGGACTAGGTTCTGTTCATTGGTCTATATCTCTGTTTTGGTACCAGTACAATGCTGTAGTAGTTACTGCGGCGCATGGTATAGTTTGAAGTCAGGTAGCGTGATGCCTCCAAGCATATTCTTTTGACTTAGGATTGTCTTGGAGATGCAGGCCCTTTTGGTTCCATATGAACTTTAAAGCAGTTTTCCAATTCTGTAGAGAAACTCATTGGCAGCTTGATGGGGATGGCATTGAATCTATAAATAACCTTGGGCAGAATGGCCATTTTCCACGATATTGATTCTTCCTATCCATGAGCATGGTATGTTCTTCCATTTGTTTGTGTCCTCTTTTATTTTAAACTAAAGAGCTTCTGCACAGCAAAAGAAACTACCATCAGAGTGAACAGGCAACCTACAGAACGGGAGAAAATTTTGCAATCTACTCATCTGACAAAGGCTAATATCAGAACCACCTACAAAGAACTCAAACAAATTTACAAGAAAAAACAAACAACCCCATCAAAAAGTGGGCGAGGATATGAACAGACATTTCTCAAAGAAGACATTCATACAGCCAACAGACACATGAAAACATGCTCTCATCATCACTGGCCATCAAAATGCAAATCAAAACCACAATGAGATACCATCTCACCCCACAGTTAGAATGGCAATCATTAAAAAGTCAGGAAACAGCAGGTGCTGGAGAGGATGTGGAGACATAGGAACACTTTTACACTGTTGGTGGGATTGTAAACTAGTTCAGCCATGGAAACAGTATAGATTCCTCAGGATCTAGAACTAGATGTGCCATCTGACCTAGCCATCCCATTACTAGTATATACCCAAAGGATTAAATCATGCTGCTATAAAGACACATGCACCGCATTATGTTTATTGCGGCACTATTCTAATAACGAAGACTTAGAATCCCAGCAAATGTCCATCAGTGACAGACTAGATTAAGAAAATGTAACATATACACCATGGAATACTATGCAGCCATAAAGGATGGAGTTCGTGTCGCTGTAGGGACGCATGGATGCAGCTGGAAACCATCATTCTCCAGCAAACTATGAAGAACAGAAAACCAAATGCGCATGTTCTCACTGTAGGTGGGAACCTGAACAATGAGATCACCTGGACTCGGGAAGGGAACATCACACACGGGGCCTATCATGGGGAGAGGAGGGAGAGGGGTTGCATTGGGAGTTATACCTGATGTAAATAGCGAGTTGATGGGTGCAGCACAGCAGCAAGGCACAAAATATACATATGTAATGAACCGTTATGCATGTGCCTAGAACTTAAAGTATATGTATAGTGTAAATAAAAAGAAAAAATACAGAAGTGGAAGCTACCAGGCCACTTAAGGACTTTTGCCATAACTGGCACTTGGACTATATTCTATTGGTCAAAGCAGTCAAAGAGTCAACCTAGATTTAAAGAGCTGAAGAAATAAACGTCACCTCTTGATGAGGGAGTGGTAAGAGGAGCATGTACTGTGGGAGCTATTATTGCAGCCTCTTTCCGAAAAGTATCTACAGTCTGGTGTGAGTGGCTCACCTTGTAATCCTAGCACTTTAGGGAAGCTGGGAAGTAGATTGGATCACCTGAGGTGAGGCATTTGAGATCAGCCTGACCAACATGGTAAAACCCCGTCTCTGCTAAAAAGTATAAAAATTAGCTGGGCATGGTGGTGGGCACCTGTAATCACTTGGCTACTTGGGAGGCTGAGGCAGAATCACTTGAACCCAGGAGGCAGGGGATTTGCGTGGAGCCAAGATAGTGCCATTGCACTCCAGCCTGGGTGACAGACCGATGCTCCATCTTAAAAACAAACAAACAAACAAACAAACAAAAACAGACTGCAGCCTGCTATTGGAAACTATCAATATTTTTACCACCTCTATGCATCTACTTCTTCTCTCTCTGTGCATGGACCTTTGCTCTTCCTCAATCCACTCTGCAAACTAGGGATTTCAGAAGCGCAATTTGTTAGCATATGTGACACAATTCCAAGCACTCACAGTTTGACCAGACTTTCTTCTGTCAATTCTAATTTTCTGAGAGAAATTCTGATGATTCTCTCTTGACATAAGCATTTTCCACATTCTGATCACCCATAACATGGAGTTGTCCAGAATTATGTGGCCCAGACATGGTTGTTATTGGCCCATCTTTTTGAGGAGGATTAACATTTCCAGGATGAAAGGCCCTGGTCATAACCCCTCTAAAGCATCTGTTACTCCCAGCAATGCTTACTAATTATTCAAAGTTCTACTTTAACATCAACTCCCTTGTGACATCCTCCATACGAGCATTACTCCACCCTGCATACTTCTATCAAACTTTACAGATTCTGTGATGTTCCTTGCTCTATAAATAATGTCATGCACCTAGATGGATCCCTACTCCCAGATTCTAGGTTCCCAGAATGTATCAATATTTCTCACACAAGGTAGTTGTTCAACCAGAGAAGATCATGTATATGGTAATAAAATAAGATACATTTATATGAGTATTCTCTCATTTGTTTTAAGGCAGAATTCTAACCATTTAGGTAATTCATAACTAATTTGCCTCTATAATTGTTATGATTAATATTCTAAGGAATAATATTAAGTTAGATCTGTGAATTTATAACCTTGCATAAACAGCTCCTTAACCACTTAGCCCATTTTCTTGGTATAATTCTCATTACTCAGTTCAGGGCTATAGTTCTCTCTGGAAACTGCTAAGCAAAACTGATGTTACCTTCTAATGATATGTATCAGAATTTACTCCAATTGGTGTAAATTCACTTACACTGATGTGCATTATACAAAATGATCCACATGATAATGTTATGGGCACTCTGGTATAACTTAGTTTCTTCTCTAAATTATAATAATCTAATAATAACTGAATTTTAAATTAGAATGACTTGACCACTAGCTGATTTTTATGAATTTGACAGAAATAAATAAATAAATGTATTGTTTTGGTATCCACATGCTGCAGAGATCCATGCCTATAACTGGCTCAGAAATTCGTATGTTAAATGCAGAATATACTTTACAGTAGAACTTGCTGAAAAATGTCTTTATTAAATATATAAATATTGAAATGTTTTATAGTTATCTAAAATTCAAAATCAGTATCTGCAGGAAGTCATCAAATATCTATCAGACAAATAACAATACCCATTTGGGGCATTTAACTTCCGTTTATTAAATTCATAGCTTCCCTGAAATTTAACTGAAATATGGCACATGGTGACTGACTAAACAACACTAAGGCCAGGCACGGTGGCTCACGCCCATAATCACAGCACTGTGGGAGGCTGAGACAGGAGAATTGCTTAAGGCCAGGATTTTGAGACAAGCCTGGGTCACCTAGCAAGACCCTGCCTGTACAATGAAATAAAATAAAATACAAAGAACGTGATTAAGGAGTATTTTCCACATGCAATTTTCTCTTTATATCTCATCCCTGTCACAGTTAGCTGAATCTTACAGGTTAACATCTTGTCTTTGGTCAGATTTGAGTGTAACTTCAAAGATAAAACATATCAATTCTACATATAAGATATAAATTGCCTATTGAAAATGATATCTGAAATAGTTGTTATTGACTCAAAATGATTATTGCTTTTCTCATAATAATCCCCTAGGGAAGAAATGAATCATTTCACTTTTGGTAATTTATGAAAGTAAAAAATATTTACGATAATTCCATTTAGGTGATCCACCTGCCTCGGCCTCCCAGAGTGCTAGGATTACAGGCGTGAACCACCACTCTTGGCCAATTTGTGGTCGCTTTAAAGGAAGCTACATGGTAGTGATGGTTTAGGAGAGTTTCTGAATTTCGTCTTCTTGGAAAGTTATTCTTTGTAGAGCATGTTAACTAATAATGCTATCCTCCCAACAGAAAATCCAATCTGATTTGACAAGTCATGAGATCAGTTTAGAAGAAATGAAGAAACATAACCAGGGGAAGGAGGCTGCCCAAAGAGTCCTGTCTCAGATTGATGTTGCACAGGTATATTTCATTTCCAAAACTAAGGAACATGTTTTTGTTTGGCATTATAACATAATCCAGTCTATATTAGACAACTTGATTATTGGCAAGGTTGGATTTGAGGACATTATTTGAAAACTACAATTTGATGTCTAAACAATGAGTTTTTTGCTTTCTACATTTTAAAGATAAAATAGGTTAATTAATTACCTTTTATTTATTATAACATTAAGAAAAAACTGCTGAATTATTCTCCCAAATGTAGGTTTTCTCATGTTGGATGAATGGAAAAATATTGCTTTATTTTGTTTTTATTTTTCTGTATATCTTCAGAAATAAAGGCAAAACTATTAATAAAAATGTGACCAGTTATTGTTTGAAAGGCAAAATTAAATCAGTGCCCTGTTACACTGTCCTTACAGAAAAAATTGCAAGATGTCTCCATGAAGTTTCGATTATTTCAGAAGCCAGCCAATTTTGAGCAGCGTCTACAAGAAAGTAAGATGATTTTAGATGAAGTGAAGATGCACTTGCCTGCGTTGGAAACCAAGAGTGTGGAACAGGAAGTAGTACAGTCACAGTTAAATCACTGTGTGGTATGTATTTCTGTTGGCAAATATGCAGGTACCCCTTGACTTTCCTCATTAAGAAGTATCTGCTCTTTTATAAGAAAAAATTGTTTCCAGATAACCATAATAATTATACTATATAATTTTAAGATTGAGAACAAAAATTGGCACATGTATTGTGGCCTATTCTGTGTGTCTTTTTTGAATCTATAATTCTCCTAAGAACTGTGCAGAATGTAAAAAGATGTTGCTTGTGTTTAATTTGTATGATTCTTTAAATATATTTTAAATGGAAATCTAGAAAGGAAATATATTAATGTAAAAATAGTAACAACAGTACTTGTAATAATCCTAACAACTGCATAAATAATGGATGCCAAATAAGCTAAATGGCATACGGAAGCCACCTTTAATTCTTAAGGCTGATTACCTTAGAGAATTTAAGGACAAACAGCTGGTGAATGGCAAAGCAAGATTCCAATTCAGGTACTCTTATTCCAAACCTTAATAACTTTCCTTTAAACACCAGTAGTGGATATACACTGAAATGCCACGAGACAACACAGAATTAAAAGGCATGGAAAGGTACAAATAGCTTATAGCATAAATCTGATTTAAACTTTGTAATATTGAGCGGTGTCCTATGTTGCTATTATTGGAAGTTGACCAACTAAGATGATTCCTCTGAAAATATAAAGCTGAGGTATGATTGCATCTACTAGAGTAACATAAGTATTATTATAACTCTACATGTACTATCGACCACTAGAGTAGAAAGTCGCATAAAATGAAAACACAGAATGTTGTTAACATTAAAGAGAAAACTAGTCTATTTTGTACTTGGTATTTTAAATAGTGTTTCTACATCTACTCCATAATATCAATGAAAAACAGATTACTTCAGATACATTGTAGTCATATCATCATGACTGGGAAAATATTTTTCTTTTTAACAAATATCTTAAATACATGTTCGTGAAAAATATGAGGTATTCTTATTCAATAATATATTTTCATAACTCAAGCTTCATTTTTTTGTGATATAATTATGTTAATTATTCTCACCCCCAGAAAGAAACTTGGATTAGAAATGATAGAAAGTAGTTAATTGATATTAGATGAATAGGAATAGGAATATATGGGAACATATCCCATCTTAAATTTTGCAAAAAAAAAAAAAAAAAAACCACATAAATGACCCAAGTACATTATTCATGACTAATATTTGAAAAGTGAGCACTTTTCATTCTTTTCTAGAAACAGATCTCTAATGTTACCTTATAAAATATATCTACCAGTAAATATGAGCTGAGAACAATCTCACCTGTGTCCAGCTATGACTGTGCCCTGTGTCAGTATGAAGGAAACTGCTCAAGGCACTTGCTGAATTGGCTTCTGGTTCTGGTTTAAATGTCAGGACCAATTCAAGCAGTTTTTTCATAAGAATATCCTTACACTGTTTAGTGTTTTCATTATTTAAGATGCTTTGTGGTATATACCATAATCATAGTCTTGCCTTCAAGAAATGTTTGTCTATTTATAAAAGTCTTACTGGCATGAACACAAATATAAAAAATATTTCTCCTCTTTGTTTATAAATATTTTATTTGCCTATTGAATGAAATGATGTTAATGGCTAACAGTACCTTGAGGGAACTGTCATCATCAAAATAAAGCATTTAGATTTTTTTGAAGTTCAGAGAGTAAATAATTTAGAAAAATCTCTGATTCCAAATTAGCATAGTTGATTTTCAACATAATAATTAATTTCCGTGTTTCCAGATACACAGATATTTTTATATCTTCTAAGACAAGAGTAAAATGAAATAAAAAATATCATCTGGAAAGCTCAGACAAAAGTCATAATTATTAGTAATAAAGGAATGTTAACATCAGTTGCCGAAGAGAGGATTAATATGGAAATAGGCATGTGACAATCAGATAATTGCCCAGCCTTTACAAAATGTTTTGTTTTAGACCTTACTTTTAAACCGAAAAAAAAATAATAATAATAAATAAGCCTGATTTTTGTTCTAATTCCATAAAAACAATTACCTACTAGCAAGTTTATTTTTTGGTAATACTAAGTACTGATAGTTTAGATTTATGACTAAACAAATTAAAGCAGAGATACATAATGTAAACTATTATATATATATGTATACATATATACACACATATATATTTGAATACATGGACATACACATACAAACACATATATTTCTAGGAAAATAGTTACAAAGCAAAATTAAGACATCAAGTGGTGTTGGAGTGGTGTTGGTGGTATAATTGTGCACATAGCTGTCTTCCAAAGTTATGACACTTGTCTTATGATGCTTTTTTTGTAGCAACCTATTTTTGTGAAACAGTATGCGTGTGCTTTATAGTTGTGATGTACATGTGAATTGTAAATAATATTTTTATATCTGTTAATGTTTTTCATCAGCCCTTCGAAGAAAACAAATTTGAGTAATTCAATTAACATTGAAAATGACCTCACTTTGTTATATATGATACAATATGTATTAAAATTATGATCTAGAAATTTAGTTGTTTTACCTTACTAATATGTAAGTACCGTGAAAACAGCAGCAAATGTGTGCGTTTTGGCCACCACTGACTTCCCAGTGATTCAGATACTATCTGGTTCATAGTAACCACTCAATAAATACCCGATGAATGAGTGAATTAATTCATCCAAATTTATGGCTAGAATTATATAACTCCAACATTTAAAATAGAAGTCATGTAAAATTCAGAATTGACATTTATGTTCATTGAAGAACTAAATACATATATATATGTATCTCACAAGACACACATATATGATTAACTCTCAGTTTAATAAGAATAGCTGCAAATTACACGTATCTGCATGTGTGTAGACAATTAAAAATAGAAATATTAAATCAACAGAAAATGCAAAAGCTAGATATTGACCACTGCTACAAAATGCTACTCTATTAAAATTGTAAGCATGGACTAGCAAGTAAGGGAATCTCTATTTCTTTCTGTTAATAATATTATGAAGTACTTTAACTCTACTGATTATTATGTTTTGTTTTATGTTTAAACTTAGAACTTGTATAAAAGTCTGAGTGAAGTGAAGTCTGAAGTGGAAATGGTGATAAAGACTGGACGTCAGATTGTACAGAAAAAGCAGACGGAAAATCCCAAAGAACTCGATGAAAGAGTAACAGCTTTGAAACTGCATTATAATGAGCTGGGAGCAAAGGTGTGTGCATGCTGAGACCACAAACACTTCTTTCCACTTTCCTTATAAATTGTAAAGCAAGGTGAAGTAAATTATGTATGATTAGAGTCTTAGAAATTCTAAACAACTCTCTCTCTCTCCCTCTCTCTCTCTCTCTATATATATGTATATATATATACACACACACACACACACACACAAAGATGAACATATACACATATTTCCATGTGGAATTCTCATTAAGAAACAATAATTAATCATTGAGGCTCTGCGGCTCTGCTTTTTCAGATTGAAAAATATGTAACGTTCAGGGAGGTTTTTCCTGCTCCATGAGATAGTTATAAAAGGGTGTTTTTATTCTAATTGCTCCTTATTTTCATTATATAAATCTACTTGTGATGACTTGAAGACTGGTAAATATTATAAACTGTATCGATTTATATGTAGGTCTAATGTAGTTAACATATTCTACATAGGCCACATTAAGTATAAAAATTACACAGTAATTATTTCCCCATATGGCCAAGACTTGCAAAATCTATCACACTTGGCTAATAAGATAGCATGGATAGCCAGTTAAGACCTATGGCTCTGTAATTATTTTTGTATCATTGTCCTGATCAGAGTCTCATGATCCCACTCCATCTCACTGTTAATTCAAGATGCCTACATCTCCTCTTTCCAAAACTGTGGGATGTCTAGGATAGTTATCTCACTTCGCTCAACTCAAATATTCTGTATAGATTTAGAGCTTTGATAGTTTAAAATTATGATAGTAAGTAGTCTCTTCACTCTGTTGATTGTTTCTTTTGCTGAGAAGAAGCTTTTTAGTTGTTGCAATAACAGTCATCTAGTTTTCCTCTTGTTGCCTGTGCTTTGGGAGTCAGATAAAAAGAAAATGTTTGACCAGACCACTATCAGGAAGCTTTTACCTGTTTTCTTCAAATCATTTTACAGGTTCAGGTTTTAAGTCTTCAGTCCATTTTGAATTGGTTTTTTATATGGTGTGAGATAAATGTCCAATTGCATTCTCCTGCATTTGGATATCTAATTTCTCAGAACCATTTATCGAAGATAATGTCCTTTTTTCATTGTGTGTTCTTAGCACTTTGGTTGATCAGTTGATCATAAATATGTGGATTTATTTTGGGGCTCTCTGTTCTGTTCCTTTGGTCTATATGTCTGTTTTTATACTACTATCCTGCTCTTTTAATTACTAGAGCATTATAGAATACTTTTGAATCAGGTAATTATGATACCTCCAGTTTTGTTCTTTTGGCTTAAGATTGCTTTGACTATTCTGGGTCTTTTGTTGTTCAAAATGAAATTTAGGATTGTTTCTTTTACATCTGCCAAAAATGTCACTGGAATTTTAATAGGGGTTGCATCGAGTCTGTAAATTGCTTTGAGTGGTACAGACATCTTAACAATATTATTTATTCCAACCCGTGAATATAGGATGTCTTTCCATAAACGGATATCTTACTATTTCCAAAAATGGACTTCTAACATTTTAATTTCATTCTGACTGAAAGAACTGAATTTCATGGAGGATAAAAAGTTACATTTTTACAAGTCAGGCTCTCAACTTTAGTGAATAGAACAACATCACTGATAAAATTGTCTGTCACCTCATCTTAGACAGAAATACAAATGTCCATGTTTGAGAAATAGCTAAGGAGAGGCATATTTCTTGTATCTCACCCTGAAAGTAGATTGAAGGTTATATCTTGAAGATATTAATTGCAAATTCCTTATCATAGAAAATAAATTTTAGAATTAAATTGAAATCTGAAAATAACCATTTTTGTTAGTTGATAGTCTTCTTTTTATATTTTAAAAACCTTCTAATTTATATTTGGTATGTTTTAAACAAGTTTGTTGCCATCCTATAACAAAAGATTCTCCTACTTTGTTACAAAATAAGGAAACAAAATAAGGAACACTGATACTCAACTGATGGGAAAGCATTATGATAATCTTGAAATAAAATACATTTCAACTGCTTGTTTGGTCTACTGGGGTACCTTTGGAATGAGATACCTTTGTATCCTCTAGAGATATGTATCATTGTTTTAAAGATCACCACAGAGAGAAAAGTTGTATCTGCACTAGATATCTCATTCCAGTGCTTATCAATTTTTATAGATGCCAATTATTTCATATTTAACATCAATTATGAAGGGCTGAATAATCTCTAGTCTCAAATGTATTGGAGATTGAATAATCTCTAATATCCTAATGCTACAGCTTCAGTTCTGGAAACATATTCTTTTTATAATTATAAATTATAAATTTTAAATTAATAAAATAAATGTATGTTATCATTATAAATTACAAATTTTCAGTTTATAATTTGGCCTGTGTGACTTTATACTAAAATAATGTATGGATGAATATTTTTTAAATTAAGAAAATACACATTTTGGTAAAGGGGAGTTTCTCAGTTTACTTTTTAAAATAGAGTTGTGTGTGGACTTTTTATTTGTCAAGGGAATTTTTACAAAATCATTGCAAGAGTAAATTTAGCATAAAATAACAGGCTAAATCAATTAGAATTTAAAACAATAAAAGTGACATTAGATGAATAATAGTGCCCTGAGTTGCTTATTATTCAGAAATGAATGATTCTCATAATGATATAAAACCCTATTTATTCCTGAAATACATATTTGAGAGCTTGTGTTTCTTCTAACCATTTGCCACATAGTAGTATCCTTAAAGCAAAATAAAAGTGTATGAAGAAATCATAATATCACAGAAAACAGCAAAAACATAGGCCAAAAATTTGTTTTTGAAGTAAATATTGATTTAGAAACATTTATGACTGAGGGATCATGTATAAATACCATCTTATAAAAATGCTGTAAGTCCTGTATTCTTTGGCTGAGAGTAAAAATATTATCTGCATTTTGACTCAAAATATTTTCAACAGCAGTAGCTTTGTCTGATAAAAGCAAAGGCAACAAAGGGAATTTTATTACATTATTCTTTTTATATAAGAAGGAACCCTTCTGTTTTAATCATCTTCAGAATTTACATGGTTCTGTCTGCCTCAATTCAGTATGCATTACCTTTTTGGAGTAATCAACTCCAGCTGCCATAAAAAAATAAAATAAACCTGATGGCTTCAACAACACAAATTGATTTCTCCAAGTTCTGGAGTCTGGGAGTGCAAGATCAAGGGGCTGGTCCATTTGATTCCTGAAGAGTAATTTCTTCTTGTCTTACATTTTCACTGTATTCTTATATGGTGATGAGTGGGGAGAGAAACATAATTTATTAAGAGATATTAAACCTAGTACCATTGATGTAATAATACCTATAATCCCTTTTTGTTTCTCTATGCTCTGATTTTTATGGAAATATACATAAATAGCAATACTAATATCATCCCGTAAATACATTGTTAACTTCCTGAAACAATGACTACTAAAACATTTTACTGCAGGTGGCATTCTGTTAAATGTATCCATTCCCCGCATACACACACAAAGTATAAAACTCAATTTTCCTTAAGATGGCAGTGTCTCCTGTTTTTTAAAAATGTATTTAGCTGGAAATAAACAAAATGAAACAAATAAAAATCAATAATGCATTAGCTCTGGGAAGATAGAATTTCTTTGAAATATTGAATCTGGAATCATTTTTCTACCAGTAGTGCATAGGAAAAAATATGCATAGAAACACACCGTAAGGTATATTTTCTCCCACCCACCCCCCATGCACCCTTACAACACAAATAAAATTCTTGCAGTCAAAAGGGCAGATGCTTTTACTTAGGAAAAAACATCACACACCGGGGCCTATCATGGGGAGGGGGGAGGGGGGAGGGATTGCATTGGGAGTTATACCTGATGTAAAGGACGAGTTGATGGGTGCTGACGAGTTGATGGGTGCAGCACACCAACATGGCACAAGTATACATATGTAACAAACCTGCATGTTATGCACATGTACCCTAGAACTTAAAGTATAATAATAATAATAAATAAATAAAAGAAGAAAAAAAATAGAAGGGAAAATCTGTTTTAAATAAATGAATTTACAGCCTCAGCAACTAAATGTTTTCTAAATGTACACACACCTCTCCTAAAGAAAATAATAAATTTTGTTATTTGGAATTGGAATTGTTATCAGGGTTCCAGAATATTTATTTTGATTGTAGCATTTTAGATGCTTTATACATATTTTCATCTTTGGTGTTTTTCTTGCTTATAGCTAGATTCTTGTTTCAGTTGCACACACACACACACACACACACATATATATATTTGTGTATATATATATGACTGATATATATTTGTGTATATATATGTATCAGTCAGTGGTACCTATTATGCCTAGGGCATGATGCACAAATGCTGGTGGTGGTATTTTAACCAATTCCATTACAATTGAAATTAATCTGGACTCTACCTTTCAGATCTCTTGGCAACAAAAGCCAAATCTTGTCCGTGTTTTATTTACCTGTAAGGTAGTAAAATAGATGTAAATAAAGCTTTTGCTCTGTACATTCAGGCACAGTTTTTTATTGAACCATCCCTAAAGGTAAATAAGGAGAATAAAGGAAGGGATTGAGGTCTTACAATATGTCAAGCTCTCTCAAAATGTTGTCTGGTTTTACCCTCAGAATATTCCTATGTTCTATTAATAAGTATATAATCCCATTTGATAGATGTGTTAACAGAGTAAAATGAGGTGTTCTGCCAAAAATCATACTCAAGTTGTGAGTCCACTAGGTATTGCAGAGCCTCACATACTTATATTCCATCATGCTGTTTCTGCAGAGCCAAATATTTATATCTACTGTTCAGATTCCCAGTCTTCATGACAGAAAAGGGTTTAAAAAAAAACCAAATATATATATAAAATATATATAGTGAAAACACATAACAACAGCAACAAAAACAAACAAACAAAAGCACCAGGAGCAACTTTTAAGAGTTTAAACTCTTTATGTGTAAATTCTACCAGTTATAACTTATAATTAATGATTTGCAAGTCTTCATTCATTCCTTTATTCCATATATAAAGCATATTTAGCAAATCCTTTCTTTGTTCAAGGAACTTTCAGGGGTATAGGGGAGTAATCTAAAGATGTGTGAGGCAAGAAGATTTGCCTTTAAGAAATTGTAATTTACCTGGCTTTTGTTGATTATTTGACTGCATTTAGTAGAAAGAGATGCTGGGCTTTTTATTAAACCAACCAACTGAAAATATTAACAAAATATAGGCACATCTGACAAGGTGGTAGAGAAATACAAATTTGTTTATTTCTTATGTGAGAATATGGATAATTTGCTTTTGAGGTCTTGGTATCAAACACTGAGAACAGGAGTACAGGATCAAGTCATGAGTTTTTCTATTAATGGGGATGAATATTGTCTTTGCATTCATCTTTTTGTTCCTATTGGATGGCAAAATTGTGTTTAAGGAGGAAGTCACCTATTGACTGTATTGTTTTTGAGCAGATGTAAGACACTTTAAAGATGCAATGAGGATACAATTGATAATTCTAGGTATTACACAAATACTTTTACCTTTTGAGAGAATTAATCTTCTGTCTTCATTTCGGTTCCTTACCAGCATGAGCAAGCCTCATTTATATATAGAGGATCGTAAACCTTCTTGCCATATTGTTGACAAATGACAGTAAGTTTTCAGTGAGAAATGAGTTTTATCTTCAGTTTGACTTGTATCATTTTATTTATCATAAACTTTGGCCATAAATTATCTTATATTAGAGAAAAATTCTTATAGCTTTCTTTTCTACCATGACAACATACAAGACCCTCTCTTTTGGACAGATGATCTCATCTGCCCTAGACAATTTTTATTCACTCTGAATATTCAGAATATATGATTTTATAAAATATTATTTTAAAACCTGTAAGAAAATAGTTATTTTAAATAAAAGACATATAAAAGTTCCAAATAAGTGGTTATAACTAAATTTGAATTACAGAGTAAACCAAATTACATTTTATTATACTTCTTTTCAGGTAACAGAAAGAAAGCAACAGTTGGAGAAATGCTTAAAACTGTCCCGTAAGATGCGAAAGGAAATGAATGTCTTGACAGAATGGCTGGCAGCTACAGATATGGAATTGACAAAGAGATCAGCAGTTGAAGGAATGCCTAGTAATTTGGATTCTGAAGTTGCCTGGGGAAAGGTAAAACCTATATCACCGAAGGTTATTTTGAACGTGCGTGAAAACACATAGTAATATGATTTTGTAAGGAAGTATTAACATGTAGCAATAATAGCATTATAAATATTGTTTCATTTTCCCTTTCTTAAAAATTCATCTGTGCTTTTCAGGACCATGATAAAACCAATGGTAAGCTTTAGCAAGAGTCTCTCCAAATCTTCCTTAGAGTTCAGTAAATTATGAGTAAGACCTTAAAAAATACATAGGTCATTAGTCTGAAAATTGGTCCAGAGATGAGATCCTATAACGTACTGGCTTGCCTAAGACGATACTGCCCAAATGAATCCCACAGTCATGAAGAGGACAAGGACACAGAGATTGAAGATAGTTGGGCTAGACAGGACTTGCAAGATTAGCATATTGCCAGAGTCACATTTCAGAAAGAATCTTGAGGTGTCTATGCAGGGGCTATCATTCCCATCACCAAATGACAGAGGGGCTCCTGTAATTGTTAGCTGTTAAATTCTTGCCCTTTCTCTGATGGCCAGTCATTTCATGCTGCTTAGAACTTAAGTGAAGAGACTCACAGCTTAATACTTTTTTTTTTTTTACAGTTTATTCATTACCAGATTACTTGAAAGTGTGTTGATATAAAGAAAATAGCTGATACTGATAACGTGTTTTACCTCAAAATTTGCCAATGTGTTAGGCCATTTACACCCACTTGATATTTTAAAGTTACCAAATTAACTAGATGTATAAGAAGTTTGTGCTTTATTTTTAATTCAATGTGGCTATCCAGATGATTCAAAGTTGGGAAATTTTCAGTACATTATGTAAAAACTTACAATCATATAAATGAGACCCAAACTGAAAACCGTCTTTTTGTAGATTCAGAGAACAAGTAGTAATATATTTTGTTCCATAAAATATTTTCACATAAATAATAGTGAATTAAATTGTTTTTCTTCTCCTTCAGAATAAATTTAATGTTAGATAAGATGTTGAATTATAGTTATTCAGGATCGTATATGAGATTACTATAGCAAGAAAAAGTATATACAGGTTAAAAGTCACATTAGCCTTATTTTTTCTTATCATTCAAACATATTACTTGAGGTACTTTTGCATTAGCCTCCCCATGAAATCATTCAAATATTATAAGGTAATGAACTTTGCAAAGGTTTCTAGGTTATCCTTGTCATATAGAAGGCTTGAATAGTCTGGAGAATTGTCTGCTTGTTGAATCTACCTGGAAAATATTTTTCATAAAATACCTGGAAAATATTTTTCATAAAGTCAAGGAGCAGAGCTAATTTGAGATCTAGTGAAAGAAAACAAAGCTTAGAAAGCTGGAATTTATTTTCTTTCTTTGTAGAATAAAGATAATTTATCACTCTATCTAGATCTTTTGAAACACTAAGCTGTTAATGACATACTCTAAAATCTCTTACTTGTCATATAAAAAGTATATTCATTTGCATCTAAATTACAGAACTTTTTTTTTTACCAATTTATTTGGAAGGTGCTCATTATTTCTTTAAAAATAATAAACATAAAAGAAAAAGATATGCCCTGCAGATCTAAGTCAGTCACATTTATGATAATCATTCTAATAATTTAGCATAAAATTCAAACTCTCATATATGAAACCCCATGACTATTGAGTACATTCTCATTTCTCATGGTTTCTTGGTAGGTGGAGAGCTTGATTCAAGCTATAAGTTTCAATTGCTGTTTCAAAAGATAAATGTAAAATTTTAAAAAACTAAAAAATTAAATTCTTTTTTTTTTTTTTTTTTTTTGAGACAGAGTCGCTCTGTTGCCCAGACTGGAGTGCAGTGGCCAGATCTCAGCTCACTGCAAGCTCCGCCTCCCGGGTTTATGCCATTCTCCTGCCTCAGCCTCCTGAGTAGCTGGGACTACAGGCGTCCGCCACCTCGCCCAGCTAGTTTTTTGTATTTTTTAGTGGAGACGAGGTTTCACCACGTTAGCCAGGATGGTCTCGATCTCCTGACCTTGTGATCCGCCCGTCTCGGCCTCCCAAAGTGCTGAGATTACAGGCTTGAGCCACCACGCCCGGCCCAAATTAAATTCATTTAAATGCAATACATTAAACGTAGTTGCCAGTCGTTCCAAGTATTTGGAATGTGACTGCAGAAAGTTGAATATATAGAGTCATTTTCTTTTTTATTATTTTTTAAAAATTTTAGACAATTTAATTTATATCTGCTGAATTTCTCTCAGTTGCATTGACCTAAGAACATTATTTTTGTATGAAAATATTTGAACATCTAGTTTCAAATATTCAAATACATAAAAATGTCAATTACTCATGAAGTGATTATTTGACCTTTAGTTTATCCAAACAAAGCATAATTTCAAGTACATTGACTATAGCTAAATATTATCAGTTTTATCTTAAAGTATCTGAATTATATTTAATATAAAATTCCAGAAAAATTATTTAGGGTGACTTAAAGAGATACATATGGCACAACTTGACAAGCCTAAATAAATTGGAAAACTAGGAAAAGGAAAATTATAGTAGATAAATAATAAAAAAAAAAAGTGCATAGAAATATATCCACAATGTCTCATGGGTGGTGGAATGGACAGGGAACAATAAAGTCACAAATTGACACCAAGCTTCCTAACAGACAAAACCAAGAGGTAAACATATTTATGAGACCCAAAGTTTCTAAATTATTAAAATAATAATTAAAATAATTTTAACTTTACTAGTAGTATGTTAGCTTTTTGCTAGAACTTAGTGCCAGAAGAAAATAAATGGGAGGGTCATAAAGGTGATAACAAGCTGATTAATATTCTTATAATAAACAATAAGAATGTTTGTTTATTTTTTTTCTACCAACATGGCTCCATGCAATAGAAAACTTTAGTGCTAAAGGGCCATTCAGGAAAAGCAATTCTATCAGAGGAAAAAATATTGGAGCAGAAGTCTAAAGTACTCTAGCAATTGTTTTCAGATTCTTAGATTCTCTATTTTATTAATTTTTAGTTTTGTATGGATACATAGTAGGTGTATATATTTACGAATTACATGAGATTTTAATACAGGTATGCAATATGTAATTATCACATCATGTAACCTTTCGTGAATATGCTTTCCTGCAACTGAGCTTTTAAGTAGAATTAGGCATCAGAGATTTGAAAGTTATTTTCTCTGAATACAGAAAAAAATGTTTCTGTATCTTTTTCCTGGAAAGAAGCCAGATTGTTTCTAGCTGATAACACATTTGTATACTTGGCCCTATATGTAATTGGAAAGCAGGGTTTCATATTCATGTGTATGTCATAGTACTAGAAGGCTTCAATAGCTAAAAATTTTTGCTAACATAGAGTTTTGTGTTTGAACCAGTCACAGAGAAATTGGCTATTGAGCCTTTTCGTGCCAAGCATAATTGAAGAAAGAAAACTCACCATCAACAACTCAAAATATGTTGACTTCTCTAGGAACCTGTATCAATCTCTCAGTGAATAGATTTATTTGAAAACACAGTTGGGCTATTACTTTAGCTATAAAAGCTATTGAAAATAAAGCTCAGTAGTACTCTCTTGATGATGGCAATCAAAAGGTGAAGTGAGAATGTTTTATAGGGGGCATGAAGTATCAAGTACTGAGTGTGATGAAAATTAATGTAGTGGTCAATGATAATACTAAGTCTAAATGTACTAGTTTTTCCTATGATTTGAGAAAACTAGAATTCACTTTTCAAGATCAAAATTACCAAAGGATTTGGAGGTATTGCTCCAGTTGGAGAATCAGAAGTCACCTTAAAAACAATATAGATTTTACTAATCTATAGTAGTATAGATTTCATAAAGTCTTCATGTGACACAAAAGTTTTAGGGTTTTGGTTTTTAACTAACCATGTTATATAATTGAGAAATTTTCCTATCCTAAATTAGAAAAGTAGAAGGATATTTAAAGTTCAATTCAGTTTTTCATACATCACAAAGCTGAGAAAAATGAATCTAACGTTAAAATCAGATAATCAGTCTAGTCTTCCATGGTCTGGCTTATTGTATTCGTGTCACCAATGCTGTTTATCAGAAATCCCTGTCATATCAAATCAAGCCCTTCCACAATGATCTAACACTTGAGTTTTTATGAGAAAAAAAAAAAATAACTGGATTCTCTATACTCATTTCACCTCCTTCCTGTGGCTGTGGGCAGGCCCCAGATGCATTGTCTATAATATAAACTATGTTGGTGACCACCAAAGCAGTCAGGCATTCTTGCTGTTTCTCCATTTCCTACTAGTTTGTGTTATTTAATTAATTTAATAATATTTCATCACCTATCTATGGAGCCATAGTCCATGTGAAAGCAGTTTTCCAGTACCACGGAAATTCTAAATAAGGTCCCATCAGAGCTATCATTTAGGCCTACCATAAAATACATAGAATTAATAAGTCAGCCGCATGCACCTTCAGAGCAGTATTACTAGCATTGAGATGAATTATTCCAACTTGTAGGGAAACCAAATAGATACTGAAAGGAAGAGTTTATTCTTATTTATTTATTTTGAGATGGAGCCTTGCTCTTGTTGCCCAGACTGGAGTGCAATGGCCCGATCTCGGTTCACTGCAACCTCCACCTCCCAGGTTCAAGCGATTCTCCTGCCCCAGCCTCCTGGGTAGCTCAGATTACAGACACCCGCCACCATGCCCTGCTAATTTTTTGTATTTTCAGAAGAGGCGGGGTTTCACCATTTTGGTCAGGCTGGTCTCAAACTCCTGACCTCAGGTCATCCACCTGCCTCAGCCTCCCAAAGTGCTGGGATTACAGATGTGAGTCACCGCACCCGGCCAGGAGAGTTTCTTATACTGGCCAAAATATCAGTTATGTTCTTTATAAACTGGGCATAGGCTTAGGGGGGCAATTCACCATTTATTTTCTAATGCTGTCCCCTTTAAAAAGGAAGGGGAAGGTTGCCTAAAATGATGAAAGAGGTGTTATAAAAGTCAAGCTTCTTGAGAAATATAGTAAAATTGGAAACACCTTAAATGTTGCAGGGTGATACCATTTACAAAAAGGATAAAATATGTAGAAATATACATTATTAAGTTATATATAATATATAGTAAAAGCAGAAACATGTGTGGGAAGTAATATAAACTGAATACAAAACAAGAGCTATCTCTATGAGGAAAGACAAAAGAATTGAGTGGGATGTGAACAGGACGCTTAAATGATATTTGTAATATTTCATTCCTTAAGATGTGTTATGCATACAGAAGTAATGATTACATCTGGTATACTATGTGTCTAAAATAACATATAAGAACATAAGAAAACATACAAAACCAAATGCTTGGGATTTTTCCTTTTGGAAACCCCACTAGCCAGGTTCTGTCAGAAAAATCTTAGTAATTAAAGAACACCTACTTGATGAGAATTACTGGTTTCAAAAGAGCATACCCACTGTTCATCTGGTTTGGCTAAGCATTGACCAAAGATTCTCCTGATTGAGCAACAGGACAGGAACCTAGCAGATTAATTTCAGCAAGATGAATAAGGAACACTGTCTTCCCAGTTTTTAAACAGGATGTTTCTATGTTTTTTTTTTTGTTTTTTTGGTTTTTTTTACTTTATTGTCTACGTTGAAGCATGATTGACAGATTCTTATCAATGATTCCTGTGTGAAAATAGAGTCAAGGGAATGAATAGCGCAAACTGAGAACTGAGAATTTTCATCAAAGTGGAACCAAAAGTTAGCCTGTGAATGGTCGGTTTGTGTGGCAGCAGTGATGTTCTGCTATCCTTAAGATCACTTCTATTCAGAGAGAATCGTTGTTAGAGAGGACAGATCTGTAAGTCACTGGGTGAGGTAACATCAGAACTGAAGGTCGTCTGAAAATGATCTTATTTCCCTTTTTGTAAACAAGACAAGTGTGCAAAAAGCTCCATATCCCTTTCTCTGTTTCTCGATTACTTTCTTTTTTAAATTACTTTAGATTCAGGGGTTACATGTGCAGGTTTGTTACATGGGTCTATTGTGTAACAATTCTAAAATTCATATGAAACCAAAAAGGAGCCCGAATAGCCAAAGCAATCCTAAGCCAAAAGAACAAAGTTGAAGGCATTACATTGCCTCACTTCAAAATATACTACAAAACTGTAGTAACCCAACCAGCATAATACTGTTACAGATAAAGACACATAGATCAATGGAACGAGTAGAGAACTCAGAAATAAAGCTGCACACCTACAACCAACTGATTTTTGACGAAGTTGGCAAAAATAAGCAACAGAGAAAGAACACCTTATTCATTAAATGTTGCTGAGATAGCTGACTAGCAATATATAGAGGAATGAACTTGGACCCCTACCTTTCACCGTAAATAAAAATTAACTCAAGGAGGATTAAAGTCTTAAATGTAAGTCCTCAAACTACTAAAAATCCTAGAAGAAAACCTAGGAAAAGTTCTTCTGGACACTGGCTTAGGCAAAGAATTTATGACCAAGACCTCAATGACAAATGCAACAAAAACAAAAATTGACAAATGGGACTTGATTAAATTAAAGGTTCTGTACAGAAAAAGAAACAATCAACACAGTAAGCAGATAACTTCCAGAATGGGAGAAAATATTTGCAAACTATGCATCTGACAGAAGAATAATATCCAGAATCTATAAGGAACTTAAACTTGTCAACAAGAAATTAAAAAATAAAAAAAAACACATTAAAAACAGGACAAAGAATGTGAATAGACACTCCTCAAAAGAAGATATACAAGCGGCCAATAAGCATATGAAAAAATCTTCAACATCACTAATCATCAGAGAGATGCCAATTAAACCCTAAATAAGATAGTATCTCACACCAGTCAGAATGGCTTTTGTTAAAAAGTCAGAAAATAACAGATGTTGATTGCTTTCATAGGGTGACCATGATTAGATTTCTAATAGTCATTCACTCTCCTAAGGATTTCAAAGTCATGTGGGTCCAGGATCCTTAATATGAGGATTAATGTTACCATGGAAACCATTAAAAGAGCTGAGCTAGTAGGAGCCATATCAACTCTAGCCAACTTCTTGAGCTTCCTAATAGAGAACAACGCCTAAGAAACTCACCAAGAGGAAGGTAAATTAATTAGAGTCAGATAAATGAGAGCAGAGATGGGCGAACTATAATTGGTAGGCCTAATCCATTCAGCCACCTTCTTTTCTACAGCCCATGGGCTGAAAATTGTTTTTATGTAAATGGTTGGAGAAAATTAAAAGAAGAACTACATACTTCAAGACACATAAAAATTATTAAAAAGGCAAATGTCAGTGCCTATACATAAGACTTCATTGAGGTGTATCAATTTATATTTGGTTATTTTTTCTGGCTGCTTTTGTGCTACAACAGCAGAGTTGAATAATTGTGACAGAGACTACATGGCTCATAAAGCCTAGAACAACTACTGTGTGGACATTTATAGAACATATTCAAACTCCTGAACTAGAGGAAAGCTAATATAGAAGCAGTGCCCTGTTTGACCCTAGAATTTTGCCATGTCTTCTTGAATGAGCATCAGAGGTTTGGCATTTCTAGGATCCTTTTGATAGGCCAGGGGCATTGTAGAATTGGTCTTTGCTAAATAGAATGATTCATGTAAGTTTTCTTCCTGCTCAAAATTCAATAGTCACACATTCCAAACCATAGATACTAGAATGCATAGCCCTTCTAAAATATAGTGGGTGGTGCATGACACAATTTAAGATGTTTAAAGATACCATCTACTTGAAGGGATTTATTAATTCAAGAATATCTTAGGTATTCTAATTCTTAATGAGCCCACAGAGAAAGAATGGGAGAACTTCCAGAAGTAGCTAGGATGTGGTCAGGGTTGATTAACTGAAGGGACAGCTGCAAGTAAGAAAACTGTCCTGTCTGCCCTTACTCTATGACCACGCTTCCAAATTATAGTTATATTTAAAAAAAAAGAATAAATTTTAAAAGTATGCCAAATTGTTTAAAAGGTAAAGAATTTTTTAAAAATTAAAATGACAGGAGGAAAACCATTTGAGAATATTAACAAATGAGATAAAAGATTGATGATGAAAACTGAAAATTTAAACTATTAATGCTAATTGGAACTTCCCACAGCCACATAGCCCTTTCACTGTATTTTTAAATTCAATCTTCTTCAATCAGAGTAGTATTAAAGAGGGTAAAAATTAATGTTAAGATTTTAAAAATATGAATCACTCCTAGCTAGCTGCATGGTCCAGACAACAACAGTGCCACGAGGCAGCCATCACAGTGACATTTATCACCCCATAAATGTTTAGATACTTTTCCTTTTCTGTTAATGGAATTTTCTAGGCTGAGGTGAGAAACACTGATAGCTGTAGAATAGAGATGATGGAAGGAAATGGCAAGGCAATCTACAGGAGATTACTACCACCTGAAGAGTTTGAATATCGGAACTGCACAAGTTCCTTGAGCTGTCATGATACCCCCTACTCTCTTGGACTGTTATGTAGGCAATAATATTTCATTCAGCAAAAGGACAGGGAAAAACGTCTATTTTGCTCACTGGTATTTCCCATATACATAAGATATTGCCTGACACATAGGACTTACTTATGAAATACCTATTTAAACATAACCTGCAAATTAACGGTTGAAAATTATAATGACAAATCAGTTCTTAAGAGAAAAAATGCTGATGTGAATCTAAAATTTTACAAGTTTTAGAACAAAAATCACGTGATCAAATGTTTCAGTTTTATAGATGGAAAAATACAAGTCCTGGTACATAGCAAAACTGTAACTGGAATCCAATACTATGTCTGATTTCAACAATTTTTTCCACTATACCAGATTATCATAAGAAATCTTATTTTCTAGTAATTTTAAAGTAATCTAAGCTTAAAGCAACAAAAAAGCTACTCATTTACAGTAAGAATGAAACAAACCATGGCTAAATTTCAAGAGCAGACAATGTAAGTCCTCATTAAAATAATAAAATGAAAACCTGTGTATCTATCACTGATTACAGTCTGTAGTCTGTCCCCACTGGTGTGTTTTTTAGATTTCATATATTGTTTGTTAATATCTTAAAATAACTCTGATTAGTTGAGTGTAAGTAAATCAATCTGAATATCTCATTACTGGCCAATATCGTTTAGCATATGAAGTGAGCATGAAAATATAACCACAGGAAAGTAAATATGTATGTGATTAATTGGGGGTTTACTTCCCTGATGATCATCACGTTTGGGAAATACAAGCTTTGACAAAGTCTAATCTATATGATTTTCTGATTTAATCACTAACATTTTATTTCTAATATTGTTTTAATCATCAAAAATTCCAACTCAGTTAAATAATTTAGTTCCATTAAACCTCTAAATATCCATGGTGCCATCTAAAATTTCAACTGGTAGAATAAGATTTTCTGGAAAAAAATTTGGTCCTATAGTATGTTCATCCTACCGCCTGTTTTATTAACAGTAGTCTTAGTATGCCAAGAGTTGCCTGAGAGGAACACACACATAGACACACACACACGCACGCACACAAAAATGGTATTAATAAATTTAACTCAAGGTGTTAAATGAAGAATAACCTATGTCTAAATAGCCACTTGTTTAACAAGTTACTGTGTTTTTCACATTTATTTTGGAAACAAAGTTTGATAATATTTAACATCAGGAAGAACAATTACTAGTTCCTCAATTATCCTTTCGCTTTCAGTTTACTTTTAGAATTTAATGACTGTCACTCAATAAAAACTTATAATGCATCTTCCTGTTTGCCTGTGGTTTTCAACGTTGGTTGCACATCAAAATCACCCAAGAAACTTGAAAAGTATACCAATGTTTAGGGCCCACTTCCAGAGATTCTGATTTAATTGGTCTAACTGTAACCAGCTCTCTCATTCAGCAAAGTTGAGAATCACTAGATAATGTGATACAAGATCCACGAATTTCAAGTTGTCTGATGAGAACTGAATTCAGCTCAGTCAACCATGTCTTGTATATATATTTTTTAAACAGTCAGCTTTCAGAGTTTAAAGAGATCTGGTTTCTGGTCCTAGATTATCTGGATAACTGCCTCAACTCATCACTCCTCTTAGCTATAAAAATATAAGAACTATTACTTACCCTAAAGTTTGTTATACTCTCATTCCCATGAAAAATTACATATCTTCTTTTTTAAGAGCAAGCACAGTAATTTATCTGTGAAGTGAAATAACACTAGCAGATCATTAACTTAGTGCAATGAATGCATCAGGCAGCTGTTACTTAGAAAATAGAACATCTGTTAAATGCCATTGGAGTCACTATTCACTGTCATTATAGTTAGAGCTGTTATTTCTGTTCTGTTCATTCTGCTTTCATGAAATTCTTCTTTAATAATACATTATTATTAAAAAGTCAATACATATTGCTATAGAATCCACTATTTAATGTTTTATGTTCTTTTTGAATTTATCATTGTATTATTCTGTCATATTAGCCTAACAGTAAAATATGTCCTAAACCTCTGGCCTTGATAGAGTCATGTTGGGGGCTGAAAAAGCAATTAGCATCTCATTTCCTCATGTTTAAGACATGGTAGATTGTGTGATGCACCATTGATATGATTACAGCTGCTGAGAATTTAAAAAAAAACAAAAACAAAAAAAACCCAAAAAACAAAAAAACAAAACAAAACAAAAAACCACTACCACTTTCAAGGTAAACCTAAATTGTATGTTACATCTCAATTTCCAAATCCTTAAAATGTGACAAATGCACATCTTAGAACTGCAGTAATATGGCAATGTATTCCTTTTCTTTCCATGAATATGTTACGTAGCTAAAAGGTAAAAGAACTCTCTCCGGTTCCCTGTGATCAGAAATGGTATAATATTTGCAAATACTAAGTGTAGAACTCACTTGGGTAAGGGGACCTCTCAAGATGCCTTTTATGGATGTTTTAGTCAGTCTTTTATTCATATTACAGGGAACATGCGTAAGAGAAAGGAATAGCTAAAATAAGCCCAAATTTAATTGAGTCCTAGTAAAGGGAGGAATCTACAAGGAAATGATGTTAAGGTGAATAGTTAAATAAATGTGGTGCTGATTGAAGATAGGTTCTAGAGAAGAGGACACTCTTAAGATAATAAAATTTGGTTAAAAAGAGGGAGTAGGCTGGGCACAGTGGCTCACGCCTGTAATCCCAGCACTTTGGAAGGCCAAGACGGGCGGATCACGGGGTCAGGAGATCGAGACCATACTGGTTAACACGGTGAAACCCCATCTCTACTAAAAATACAAAAAAAATTAGCCAGGCGTGGTGGCGGATGCCTGTAGTCCCAGCTACTTGGGAGCCTAAGGCAGGAGAATGGAGTGAACCTGGGAGGCGGAGCTTACAGTGAGCCGAGATTGTGCCACTGCACTCCAGCCTGGGCGACAGTGCGAGACTCCGTCTCAAAATAAATAAATAAAATGAAATTAAATAAATAAATAAATAAATGGTGAAAATAACAGGAGATCAGAGAAGTTATCTTAAGAATATAAGTCCCTGAGAAATTCCAAGAAAATTTGTGGAAGGTATTGGAAAACTTGTTAAAATGTGAAATGGGTGGAGGAGAGAATGGAGGTTAAATGAGCTACATTTGTTTACCCTGAAGGAAAATATTTGTAAAGGTGTTCCTATGGGACCAGATAATTGTTCCAATAATTTTTACTGTTCTACCATTAAATAAAAATGATGAAAAATGCTGATGGTATAATCAGCAGAGACCAATGGAGATGGTTTTTTCATCTTACTACTGTATCAGTGAAGTGAGTTGATAGCTGAACCCTGAACCTAACATGCCATTTTAAATTTCTACAAGCAATTAAACTTGTGGATATGGGGAATGAATCAGAATGCATTCTTCATCCTTCCCATCAACATGGGGTATGACTTCACTGGAATAAATTAACTCATTATACTCATTCTTTTATAATAGGGAAATTAGAGTAGCATTTACAAATTATTATGGCTAAGAAGTAGACAGCAAATTTGTTTGAAATCATGGAAGTTAGTGCTTAGTATTTGGACTATTTATACTGGAGTTATCAAATGTTACAAAGTAACATATGGAAAATAAATAATATGTTAGACATTGTGGCAATTTATAGTTTAATTGGACTTTGCTTATGTCAGACATTTTCCCCTTTATCATAAAAACCCTTAGTGCCAAGTATATAGTTTGCCTTCAACTTCTCTTGAGTCTCCTGAAGGTGGACTTACAATCATGTCATAGGTCAAATTAAAACTGAGTATACACAATCTTGCTTTTTCTTCAGCCTTAAAATCGATCCTAGCAGCTATCACATTACTACATGATTGAAAAACCTAAAGTGTCTGAGTTACGATTTAGTGAATTTAGTCATTGAATTTGAACTTGCTGCTTCAGAAGAGTAGATCTTCCAGAACCCTCTCTACCTCTCACCTCACAAGGCAGAAGAAGGCATGTATGCTGAGAATTGGATGCTTTTGAAAAGGAGGAAATGCCATATATGTTCAGCTGTTTTTTTTCCATCTCGCCCACCCTATAAATAAGTAGCTCCCTTTGAGAGGAATGAGTACAGGTATAAAGGGAATGGCCAAGGCAGTAGCTCTAGGTTGGTTCTCCATACATCTGAAGATGCAGACATTCTTCTGTTATGGGAAACTAGTAGAGCCAGAGAAAATGGTTCCTCAGCAACCTCATCAAATGTATTCTTTTTTAGTTTACAATAAGGATTCCCTGTTCCTCTATGGCAGTCTTTTATTCCAACTTTCATACCTTCTCATTGCTTCATACTTTGTCTTTAGTCAATCCAAACCATTCCATGCTTTATGGTACACTTCACCTTCAAGTGTCACCTCTCCCTTGTAGTTATTCATGCTTGTTCCAGCCATGGCTCATCTGTTTCCAAAAAATGTGATTTTTTTCTAGTATGATATCAAATTGTTTTATTACATTTAAGTTTTCCTCTGCAGCTACACTGTAGGCATGATTAGAGTGAGGTTTGCAAAGATTACCTCCTTCCTCATCTCTGGCAGTGAATAGCACAGTACAGACTAGATATTAGGCACCTGATATACATTGGTCAATTACTATTTGAGATCTTCAGAAAGCAAGTTCAGCATAGTATTTAAAGGCTAAGTCTTATTTAAGTCTTATTTCTTAAGTCGTACCTTGGATTAAAAACACATTTAAGGGGAAAAATTTCAAACCTACTAAATTAACAGTATTTTTTCCTAACCCAAAACAGCACTCATACAAATGATTGAATACTGGTTTATTGTTGAATAGCATACATAAAGGTTTAACTCTAGGTCTCTCTCTTTTTTTTTTTTTTTTTTTTACAGAGTGTAAATTTTCCTATGAATCACTTTTGACCATTAGCATTTATAAACCACCATCATATCACTGCTTTTTTCAAATACAAGTTCATCATGGTGATAACTTGAACATCTTTTAGTCTTAATTTATAATTTTGTGGAAGACACTATTAATTAGTCCACTTTTCCTATTTTGCTCCTATCAAGTGAACATCACTGGACATTATTTAAATTAACTGGAATAATTTGGCCAGATGTTGATGCATAATAGTTTTTGTGAGCCAGGAACTACCTGCAACATTATCCCCTAAGTTCAAAACTTTTCTGATCTCTTCTGAGATTTGGAAAATTCCATTGCCTTTAATTGCATTGCTTGTCATGGAAGAAACAAAAATCTACGTACACAATAACTTTTTACATTGATGCTAAAATATAGTGTCATCTTTATGAAGACATATTAAGAGATAATAATCCAAATATAAATTAAGCTTCTACTTTGTGAAGTGTTACCTTTGTGAATAAATTAACTGCAGTGACATGCCACTAGACTGGAATATAGTAAGTAGATAATTCTCATTTACATATATGTCCATCTCTTTGACAAACTCATACTTGAATATAAGTTTCTGAAGGACGGGGACTTCTTTACCATTTTATCCCACAGTGCCTAGTAACAATGGCTAACATCTATGGTTATAGAGGTTGTATACTACAAAATGAGTGAAGACAAAGTATTAAAAGGGATAAAATGTAGTCTGTGTCTACTCTAAAGTCAAGCTCTAAAGAGGCTGTGTCTACCCAAATGAGATACTTCTAATAATCTACCAAAATATGTTGAGGAGAATTACGTATGATTGTGCAACAGTAGTAACTGGCATATAATAGGAGCTCAGGCAACACTTATGATTGATAAATGAAGAAATTGCTTATATGAATGGCTAAGTTCACCCATGTGCACCAAATAGCACCTACATATGAAGAACCCCATGCATGATAGCTGTCATGTTCATTTGGCATTAAGTACCTTAATTTCAGGCATGTTTATATTGAAAAAAAATGCAACATAAAACAGTATCTTAGAATTGAAAAACAGTGATTCTGTCTTGCATAAAAATTTTTGTATTGTTTCCTCATTTATTTCCCCTGTTTATCTGATGCCAAAGGCAAAATCAAAACAAAAAGCATGAGAAGTGATTTTGAGTGCACCAGGACCTGATGGTGTGGCAGAAAGACAGCCACGGGACTACTTTGTTATATTATAAAGACAGAAAAGACATGTTGAGAGCGACTCTGTGAGACTAGCCTATACCTAGTTTCTTAATCTCATACTGTAATTTTTTTTAAGAAATTAGATATGGGCTCGCCTTACAGAGTTGCTCCTTGTGTGTTTATTAACTGATTATTTGTAGCTGGGCTTCCTCCACTTTCCTGTTATTGCTGTTTCTCAATGATTTTGTTTTGCTTTGGCTTTCTGTGATCAAGACATCAGCTCCACTCGCAAATAGCTTTTCAACTTGAGTGCCAATCACAGTCTCTTCTGTTAACCTTATTGAGAAAGGAGAAAGGGTCTGTTGGGCTCTGGCTCAGCTCTCTGTGAATGTCCAACAGCTGACTAACTAGACAGGCGGGGAAGGAATCAGGCACAGACACAGTGGAATGCAGAGTAGTCACGTTGTCTGTCAGCCATGCTATGTACCAGGAAATGGGTTTTATGCAGAGCAGGTAGTAAACATTTGTACTAAGATCACTTTTTCCATCAATACTCTATATATTTTTTCATGTTAAATGTGTTTGTTTTCATGTTGTATAAATCACCTCTTAGGAAATAGTGGTATTCTCTTAGGAGATTTTAGTATAGGGCATGTGGATAGAATTAAGGTCTGTGAACTTGGGTTGGAGGAAAACTACATCTTTATTTTTATTCACCTAAAACCAAAAGTAAGCGTTTTTTCAATTAAAGATGTGAGCAACAAACTCCGGCAATAGAAATACCCATGACTTTGTCACTAATAGAAATGACAGACACTTTTATAACATGTTCCAGACATTGTATATACTTAAAAATACCAGTTATGTTCATCATCACTACATTGAAATTATCCTAAAGACCTGATGCTAGATCTTGTTAATTAACATATTAGGAAATAAAACATGTATTACTACATCACAAATATTTTAAAAATGTTTTGCATATTGTATTTCAGTATAATTGTTTGCATTTAAAATCCTGTGCATTTTGTTTTATGCTTTTAAAAGCATTATTTTGAAAAAGGGTTTTTAAGCTTCAACAGATGCCAAAGAGATCCATGGCACTAAAAGCCTAAAAAATCCCTGCTGCAGAAATACAGTAGCATCATACTGCAGAATTTTCTAAAGGCAGTTTCTTATTTGTGGATGGGTTTTCAAATGTCTGCCTTTAGCCACTACATGAACAAATTAAGTAAATATAAGTATATTTAGTTGAACAATATGTTTATTAAATATGTATGATGAAAAATAAGACATGAATTATGCTTAGGTACATATATATGTTCATAGTTACCCAATAATGAAGCTGCAATATATATGGTATGGTTTTCATGATTCATTAATACATAGTTACAGGTTTAAAACCTTGCAAAATCATAGTAACCGTAGAGAAAGCCATTTCATAAGCATTAAATCTTAAGACTGCAATATATTACTTGAAGGTCAATGCTATCCTTTTCACAGGCTACTCAAAAAGAGATTGAGAAACAGAAGGTGCACCTGAAGAGTATCACAGAGGTAGGAGAGGCCTTGAAAACAGTTTTGGGCAAGAAGGAGACATTGGTGGAAGATAAACTCAGTCTTCTGAATAGTAACTGGATAGCTGTCACCTCAAGAGCAGAAGAGTGGTTAAATCTTTTGTTGGTAAGAGAAAAGGCTAGAAGCTTTTACACCCTTCTCTGTCACGAGAAAAAGATATACAAGTGACCAGTAATAATTTTGTGTTTGAAAATTTCTCAAGTCCACGTATATGCTGGCTCTTAATTCAATATCTATAACAAATATTTTAATATATTTTTATTTATATTTCAGCAATATTCTATATAAAAATACCACTTAAAACTAATCTGAATGAAACTGTATTGTTGTCTTTTAAAAATTTTAGAACATAGGAAAAATTCTTTAAGAATATTGTCTAACCTATAATACCATGGTATATCTCTGTACAATTAAGGAATACCAGAAACACATGGAAACTTTTGACCAGAATGTGGACCACATCACAAAGTGGATCATTCAGGCTGACACACTTTTGGATGAATCAGAGAAAAAGAAATCCCAGCAAAAAGAAGACGTGCTTAAGGTAGCAAATAAAATATGAAAAGTAACGTTCAAATTGTACAATTACTTCAATCATGTTTGTCCTAAAAGATACTAAGGACGTCTTAATAAGAGTAAAACAATCCTTTCTTCCTTCTTTTATCTTTCCGTTTTTCCTTTCTTCCCCCTTTGAATGGAAATTAATGATTTTGAAGAGTTCTGTAATCTGGATATCTGTTCATATCCATCACTCAGTTAATTATACCCAATGTGAACTCTGTTCAGAAAGAGATTCCAAGATTTATTTTGAAATCATATTGCAAATTTCTGCCTATGTCAATGGTGGTACTACATTCTTGTGTCTAACACAAAGAACAATCTGACACCATCATTCATTCAGCCCATCTGAATCAACACCTGAAATCCAATCAGCTGGTTTTTTTTGTTTGTTTGTTTGTTTGTTTGTTTGTTTTTGCCTGAGCCATATCCAAATCTTGGTAATTAGTCTTAATGTTGGGCTTATGTAAAACTGAGGTTTTCATTTTTAACTACATGTAAACAAGGCTTTGGGTTCTTTGTTTTAGTATCAAAACTGATTGTTAGGAAGCCCTGTCTTCTTTTTCAAGGGCAACTTAATCATCTTTTGTTTAAAAAATGATTCTGATATAAGGGTATGAGAGGTATAATATGTATATATACCTTATTGATACTACATTGTTTCTATTTGATGATGCCTCCTTTCTCAGTTAAATAGGTAGAGTTGAATTTTAACAGCTCTCTTTTAAATACATTTTTGTATTTTGTTTTGCTGAAATGTTTGATAAATTTATTGATTAGTTGTTTACTATTTAAAGAAAACTCAAAAAATATGTTTCTTTCTATGCAGTTCATTTTTATGCCTCTGATATTTTCATATTTTCCACAGATTACAATATATTTTAATGAAAAACTATAAATGCATTCCAGGTTATCCCCAAAACACATTTATGCTATTGTGTGAAGCTTATTTTGATGTGGATCTGTATTGTGCTCTTCATTGTCCCTTGATATATAGTCAGAGATGTCATCTTATGGTGAAATTCCTTCAAAGCTTTTTGAATAATAGGGTCTGAGTTATTTAACTTACAATGTCTGTGACCCGGCAGGTCAGGAAGAACATTCCTCAGTACCTCTGTATGTGACACAAAATTTGTATGTGTTAGAAAATCACTTTTTTTCTTATGACACTCAATGTAATAAACAAAGAGGAACTTGAAAGTACCAGGAAGGAATAGAAAAGTGTTCTTCAGCTACCTGCCCTCCTGCGCACATACTTAGTTTATTCCACAACTATTAAATTCAGTAACGATATAATAAAATAAGACTAAATAGAATACATTATGATAGTTGCAAAACATAAGAAAACATCCCTGTCCTTCCTCAGACTAAATAAACATTTTAAATAGACATGCATCAAACTTAAGGACAGTGATCTATTTTTCTGAAATCACATGTATTTTCATTTTACTCCTGTTTTATGGCAATCGTGGTTTTATCTCCCTTTCTATTTTCTGCATGTGCTTGCTCTCATTTTCTTACTTTCTCTCTCTCTCTTTCTCACTCTCTCTGGCTCACTCGCTCTGTTTCGCTCTCTATTTCTATCTTGACTTTCATTAATTACTAACTTCAAGTCCTATCTCTTGCTCACGGAATATAGCGTTTAAAGGCAGAACTGAATGACATACGCCCAAAGGTGGACTCTACACGTGACCAAGCAGCAAACTTGATGGCAAACCGCGGTGACCACTGCAGGAAATTAGTAGAGCCCCAAATCTCAGAGCTCAACCATCGATTTGCAGCCATTTCCCACAGAATTAAGACTGGAAAGGTAGGAAGATCTACTCCAAGGTGGAAACTAGTGCTAAATGATCTCTTGCGAAGGTTGTGCAGTACTCTCAAAGGGGCGAGTAGACCCCATAGCAAGGTTTTCAAAAGGAAAGTGAAGGCCAAAATGTATTTAAGGAAATTTTACCACTGACTATAATGGGAGATAAAACCGTCTTTCTCTCTCTCTCTCTCTCTCTCTCTCTCTCTCTCTCTCTCTCTGTCTCTCTGTCTGTCTCTCTCTCTTTCATGTTTTTCTGCCACAGAGATTCTAGAACTGCATTCTACACTGCAGTTTACATACGTACTTTCAGGGTCACCTACAGAAAAAAGCAACAAATAGCATGCTGAAGGCCAAAACAATAAATAAATAAAACCAAAAGCACACAAGTCATCCATCAAAAGAAAGCCCTACTGATAAATTTTTCCAAAAGCACTACTGATACAATATTGCTTGCATGTCATGTGGATCAAACATCCAAAATGAGGCCTTGTATATCTTCTGCATGATCTAGGGTGTTTGTACCTCTTTACTGATTGTGCAAGTGTGTATATTTAACTTGCCTTTGCTAGTTGCAGACACTGTGACAAAATTCATAAGGCTATAATGAAATGATCAAGCCATGAAGACAAATCACTGCAAAGCTTATATATCCTAATTTTTGTAATTTTATATGCCTATTTATATACTGTTTAAGAAGAACCAGGGAATATGGAACTTTTGCATGATAGACTTTATATTTGTATGATTTGATGAAGACAAAGTCTTATTTAGTAAGTAGTTTGCCAAAATGTATAAATATAGTGTTAAAGAATTTCAACTCTTTGGGAAGATTTGAAATGCAAGTAATTACCTAGAAATTTATGTACTGTAGTTTGATATATTTTTAATATATGTGATATGCTTTCAAATATAAAAAGTTATACAATCAATATATGTATTTAGGTGTATAGATAATTGTTAGAAATAATCTGAGATGAGAAAACATTGGAGTATTTATGAGAAAATATGATGTAATATGTCAGGTAAGTGTTGACTCCTGGAAAAATAGAAGAACATGTTCAAAAAATATTTTGATAGATATAAGCAACCAGTAATAGCATGGTTTCACAATTGCTACACTTTCTAAAGCATTACAGTGTATCATCATGTTATATAATAGTACATATTTAAAGCAGTTTTCAAAATAAATGAAATGTGATATGATAAATTCTAAGTAGTTTAGTTTATGTGCATGAGACACAGTTACCCTTCAAAATTCGCCTTCCCAAACTAAAAAGTTGTTAGTTTACCTTAATTCATTGCAAATTATTTTTAATAGTTAACTACTTAGTTCTCTTGCACTCTCTCTCTCTCTCCATACACAGAGACCTTATATAGTTGACTTTTAAAAGGCTATATTCTCTGCATATGGAGATAGACAGCACGAGAGAACTAAGTAGTTAACTGTCACAAATATATATATTTGAGTCAGTCATTATCACTTGCAAAAAAATGTGACAGGCTCTTAAAATTTATCAGAGTATAGTTTTGAAAGAATTTACTGTTACAAAGACAATTGTTTTTTATTTCTGAAGATATCAGTGGCTTATGTAATAACTAAATGATCAATTGAGCTTTATTTCAATCATTAAAAAATGATACTACTTCATTACTAAGATGTAGACACACACATGCACATTTTAATAAATCACTAAGCTATAGAATATTTAAGAGAAAACAAGGTATTATCTTTGGATAAATTGTGTTACAAGATTGTGATTCACAGATATTAAAAAATGGGTAGCATTTGCTCTCCACCACAGACGTGACAGACCCAGCCAATACAAGTTTGTGACCAAGACAAGTTTGTGAGTTTTCATTTCACATTCTGCATGAATTTGTAAGTATACTTCTGGAAATCATGCATAAAGTGAGCCACTCGATATACTTATTTCATTTTCCCTACTAGCGCAAGGCATAAGAAATTTCAAATGAATATCCATTATTATTATTATTATTGTTATTATTTGAGGTGGAGACTCTCTCTGTTGCCCAGGCTGGAGTGCAGTGGCATAACCTCAGCTCACTGCAACCTCCGCCTTCTGGGATCAAATGATTCTCCTGCCTCAGCCTCCCAAGTAGCTGGGATTACAGGCAGGCGCCACGACACCCAGGTAATTTTTGTAGTTTTAGTAGAGACGGGGTTTCACCATGTTGACCAGGCTGATCTCAAACTCCTGACCTCAAGTGATCCACCCGCCTCAGCCTCCCAAAGTGCTGGGATTACAAGCATGAACCACTGTGCCCGGCCCAATATTTTCAATTATGTATTAATTAACAAAATAATCACATGTGTACTTTTTGAAGTATTCTTTTTTGTCTAAATTAAAGGCAACTGAGTGTAATACTGACCCCATTTTAGGGTTCTGAAGAGATAATTATTCTCTATTATCATGATGAAATGAAAAACACAGGAATAAAGCATATCTGACACTTTGCTTAAATATTCATTGCATCAGCTAATGGAATTGAGCTTCCATTGTGCTAGAGATTGTGGTGAGAAGATACAAGGGTGTAAAGATCCTTGCTTAAGAAATATATGTTTACAAACAGAAATGAATACTTAGTATAATCATAAAATATCTTTAACACTAATTCATCTTCATGAGGATGTTCAAATAATGGTGAGATAATCTCAGCAGAGAGAACAATAGATTTAGAAGGTAATCTCAGCAGAGAAAACAATGGATATAGAAGATTGCATTTTAGGCCTAACTTTTTCAGTAGTAGCCAGAACATATGATTTCTCTGCATATCCATTTCATTGTTTGTAAGATGAGGAAGTTAAAATAGATTAACAATTTTTAAAAGAAAAACTATCCTGCCCAAAATATTATTAGTTAAAACAAAATATTAAATTTAATATTTAATATTAAAATAATATTTAAAATAAAATTAATAAATTGGAAAATAATAGTTACTAGATGGGAGGAATATCTGCCATTTTCTCTTTCTCCTTCCTATGACTGAATTCAGGAAGTGTAAGTTATGCTCATAGAACATGGTTTTAAATTTCTAGATTAGATTAGTTCATAAATCCCTGCTTGTTCTAAAATTTGACTATTCAGTAATCTTTTGTTGATAAGGCATTTAAAACATTTAATGTCTTGTGTGTATTTGCTTTTAGAATAGGGAAGTGCTGGAAGTGCTGGAAGTTTTAGGGGGTAGCCTTTGATCTCAAAATCAAGCTACTTTATAGTAGGGGTTATACAGATAATATTAGGTTAGAATATGACTTTTTTTTTTTTTTTTTTTTTTTTTTTTTTGAGACGGAGTCCCGCTCTGTCGCCCAGGCTGGAGTGCAGTGGCATGATCTCAGCTCACTGCAAGCTCCGCCTCCCAGGTTCAGGCCATTCTCCTGCCTCAGCCTCCCAAGTAGCTGGGATTACAGGTTTCACCGTGTTAGCCAGGATGGTCTCGATTTCTTGACCTCGTGATCCGCCCGTCTCGGCCTCCCAAAGTGCTGGGATTACAGGCTTGAGCCACCGCGCCCGGCCAGAATGTGACTTTTTTATGGTTGAGTCTATGTCTGAGTTTCATGGACGAGTAACCTGGAAGAAAAAACTATGGCGATAAAAATTATAATAAAGTAGACTGGGATTGAACACGAGTAGATCATAGACTCATTGTAATGACTAATTTCAGTATAACCTTTAGAACGTAACTATAAAGGGCCCTTGAATAGAGAAATAACTTACCCTGAAAATTCACTGACATTAGATTTACCATTTGGTGAAGAATACAAAGTGGGATACTCCCATGTCTCCTGCAAGGACTGTTCATGACAAGGAATTCCAAAGCCCAGAAAGCAATGAGTAAAGGGATCCTCAATTCAGATTGGCTGAGGACTTGATTGTCCAAGTGCAACTCTCTGTAATGTTAATTTTGGCCCTCATTGAGGAGCAGTATGGTACCAGCAAAAAGTACTTAACTTGAAGCCACAAGACCTGCTTTGAGTACTAGCTGAGCACATTACTACTTGGTGATTTTGAATATGCCCCTTTACCTCTCAGAGCCTCATTTCTAGCTACAAAATTAGGGAGATGATGCCTGTTTTATTTTAATCTAAAGATTATAATGAGGATCAAATGATGTAATATATGTAAAAACATATATTTAAAATCTATTAATCAGTGTATAGATATGAAATGGTTAAAAATAACTAATATCAATAGTTATTTCCATCGTTATGTATATTAGACTTGAATGGCCAAATTTGGAGGATTGAGACAAAAACTGATGGAAAAAAACAAAAGAACAGCTGATTTTCTATGGTCTCTGCTGTAATTGACTGGAGTCAGAAAATCATGTCTTTGCTATTTTCATGGCAAGGACTGGCCTTAAAAATAATCAGGTGGATGAATTTAAGATGTACTAGGGAGTTCTGTTTGTCCCAAATACGCCCCTTAAAATACATAAAGATGCTGCCTATTCCCATTTTATCGAGGTTACCTAAGAGTATCTGATGACTTTGAAAAAAGCGTATTTTTTCCTCATCTATGTGAAATCAATGTGAGGAAATGGCAGTTTTATTGGGGAGGATCAGAATTATAATAGTGAATCAGAGATAATATTACAACCCTGAGTAAAATTGATAAAATCAATGAGGAGAGACTCCTTGTCTCAACTGTCTCTGTTTTAGGGCATCTGAGCACAGTGGCATGGCTGAGGGCAAGGGGATACCATCAGGAAAATAAGGTGATAGGAGACAGAAGTATAGGAAGGGGCATGGGAAGACAAAAATAAACTGATTAGTTTTTCATATTGATTATGACAATTGTACCCCTCTCCATCCCTCTAGAAGTTAAGTTGGAGAAAGGGAGTCAGCAATTTGGGAGTGAGGCTAGTTGAGCTATATCTAAAAGCACTAATGAGAGAAGACTTGAGAAAAGGGATTAATCAGAATTAATTCTCACTAACCATATATTATTTTCTGATAACAGTGTTTACTAGTGTAGGAGATCTATTGCTAGGTAAGATACAATGGATTCAAGGAGCTTACTGTTTAATGGTAGGGCAAGATGTGTTCATGGATACTAGATTGAGAGTGAGTGCCTGGTAAGTGAATTTAGCAGCCACTCCAGCAACACAGAGGAGGTAACAATTCAGCAAAAACCTATGAGACCCAAGAAGATGATGAACTCAAAAGTGACTCAGAATTTAACTCTGAGTAGGAAAGCCTGCATATAAATTCCAATAATAGGCCTGGTGCGGTGGCTCACGCTTGTAATCCCAACACTTTGGGAGGCCAAGGCAGGCAGATCACCTGAAGTCAGGAGTTCAGGACCAAAGTGGCCAACATGGCAAAACCCCCTCTCTACTAAAAATGCAAAAATAGCCGGGCATGGTGGTGGGTGCCTTGTAATCTCTGCTACTCGGGAGGCTGAGGAGGGAAATTGCTTGAACCCAGGAGACAGAGGTTGCAATGAGCCGAGATCACGACACTGCACCCCAGCCTGGCCGACAGAGTGAGATTCCATCTCAAAAATTAAAAAAAAATAAATTTCAATAATAAAATATGCATCAAGTTATATTTTTATTGTTGTAATACTTAGCTGCAGAATAATTTTGACTAAACAAACTTTAGGCATGTCCTATTAATAAAGGCAATTATTTTACTTGTTATAAAATAGTATGTAATTTATACATAAAATTTGCTTAGATTGTATTTTTCTAGAGATTTAGATATACTTCACTGTTCTAAGGAGCTGAAATGTTAAATTATTTATTCTGAAATTGATACTAACCAGAAAAAAGTGAACTTATTTTCTCTCTGACTTTGATCCTTTACTAAGACTTATTTGGTACAGGATATATGTAGCATATGTTCTTTAATTTCCATATGGGCCTTGAAAATCACTATTCATGTAGCAGTTTCTATATATATGTATTGCAACTGTAATATGAAATTTGGACAATTGGGCATCAAATAAATATTCATTGTTTAATTGCTGTAATAATTATAAATTATCAAGTTTTGTTTTTTACTTCCAATCAGTGTCAGAAGATATAAAAGTAATCATTCTTTGGATGAGAGAGTTTCATGAGTTTATAGGAGGCTATGAGAGAGTCAGTGACTTTCCCATGTAATGTAGAATATATCAAGAAAAAGAAACACATGATTGGGCCTAATCTGTCTTAAAATATGGTTCTATATGTGGAAAATAGTTAAACAGTAATTTAATTATTTTGGCTCTCCTAAACTTCAGTGGGAAATAAATGATGCATTTTATAAATGTGATCTAGAAGGTCAAATGAAGATTTATTGGATTGAAAAATTTTAACTAAAGCTTAATTTTCTGTAGTCAGATTTGTCCATCCAAATATATTGATATTTCACAATCTCTTATAACTTAACACCTTCTATGATGGAAAATAATATTGTTTGTTAATTGGCACAGTATTCTTGCTATATATAGTCTTTTACTTTTTAAATTTTTGTAGATTGGCACAGTATTCTTGTTATACATATTCTTTTAATTTTTTAAATTTTTGTAGGTACATTGTAGGTATATAAATATTCATTTTAGTACAATTTTCTATAAAAAATAGATGAAAACTGAGGTGAAGACATGTAAATATTGCATAATTTGTAGACTATTAAATATGTAATATTTACAGCTAATATCTTCAGGTAATAGTAACAGATCACTGTTTCAAACTATATAATATCTGCAAATTTTATTTTACTGCCATGAATAAGAAAAATATGAACCTAACAACATAATTTTTATGCTAGCCTATTTTTCCACATGTGTAATTGGTTACCGTATAACAAGGTTAATTCCATTGAAACTTTGCTAATAAATCCCTTTGGTGATCATGTAAAATATTTTTAAAGTAGATGAGTAATTGAGTTTGGTGAGCAGTGTCATTTGATAAAATTATCTGGGTCTTGTTAGCATAACATTTGAAATAATTAAAGCTATTTGGTGAATCTTGATTGTTCTCCTTTGATAAAGGAAAATTAATCCCCTGATCAATGTCAGTAGATGAAAAGCAATTTTGCTTTGTACTAGAGACTTTCAGATATTTATAGCAGGTTATAAGAGAGTCAATGAGTTGCCCAAGTTCTCACAGTTAGACAGTTTGGTTAGAAAATATTAGATCTCAGTCCATTGCTTTGTCCACTTTAGTACGCTGACTCAGCATAGTTTACTGCCTCTATGCGTTAGTGTGAACATACCCAGTTTCACAGCAAATACAGTGATTTTGTTACACTTTTTGTATTAAAAATGAGAACAACAAAAGTTGGCAGGGAGGAAGAAATGGAAGAAGGAAGGGGGAATGGAAGAAATAGGAAAACAACTTAAGTAAAGCAAAAGAAAGTTTAAAATACAAAACTGCTTAAAGTGTTATGTTTTTGCTTTTTATTTATCTCCCCTATATATTTTAGAGTTAAATGTTTTCCCCTTTTAATTCATTTCCTACTCCAAAAACTCATGTAATTGTGAAATAGATAACTATTCTAAGTTAAACTTTATAAAAGGTAGACAGTAGGCAGTAGGTTCTTGACCCATGAATATATTTTGCATCCAATTTTAAAATGTGCAAGTGTGAAATTAACCTCATCAATACAAAATCAGTTGAAATCTACTGGGCAATATCCTCTAATTAGCCTCACAAATTAGTTACATTTTCACATTTTTATCACCAAAGCATTAAAGGTAAACCAGTACTTTACCTATTCTCAAAAGAATGCAATCAATGAAATGTCACTATTTGGAGACAATTTATTTAATCTTAAACATAATATTTCTTACATTTTCTTGTAGTCTGCTCTAATAACTTTAAAATAATAGAATAAATAAGTTTATAAACCATATTTTAAATAATCTTTCTTCTAGCATAGGTGTATCTTTCCAATACTTTTATATATTATTGTAAGTTCTTTTCCTCTGCAGATAGAATGATGTGAAATAACTCTTCATATCATATCAGTAGTCTGTCTTTTCTGTACTATAGGGTGTTGCTTGTCCTTGAAATTTTTCATGCTGGTTTCCATGAATTCTTCTTATTTTTCTATATCAATATTGTAATGATAAATAAATTTTCAAAGCTGCAGAATGGAAAAAGGAGACTGATGGATTTGAAGCAATTTTAAACCAATCTGTAGCACTTGGATTATTTATTTTCAATTTAGGTTTTAGTGTGATTTGAATATAGTGGTAACTTATCATGATTATTAAGATTCCATAGTCCAGATTAACAAATGTCTACTTGCTGTCTGTGTAAACACAGTCATTATTATGCTAGTGTATCTATGCATGCCAAAGTAATATTTAACCAAGGAAAGCTTCCATTTTAAAACTAATAAAGTGTATCTGAGTAATTTTGAATGCTTTCAATTTACAATGAATCAGTTTGTAATTGATCTTGGTTTTCTTCAGTCTGTTATTCTTTGTTAACTTGTTATAAAAGTCAGCTTTAATGCCAAAACTTCAACAGAGCCTTAAATTTCATTAATCCTTAAGTAATCCAACAAAGCACAATTAATAGTTGTTAAGCAATTTGAAACATTAAAAAATCAAGGAAAACAAAGTGTTGTCTTTCTCAGTTTCTCTGTCTCTTCTTTATGTGTCCATTTACCCATTTATTATACTTCCCTGTGTTCTAATTTATATGTATTTTGTATGACTGCACAGTCATGCTAATGCTCTTAAAAGGTAAGTAAAAAATCAAAGTGTCCAGAACCTATGCTTGGTATATATTTTCTCATACAATATTATAACTTTTGTTTGATCATTTTCTATATAACTAAAACCTATTTTGTGTGCACTGTCTAACATTGTGTGATTTAATTGTGATTCTAGTTCTTTTGTGGTCATCTATTTCCTTTAAAGTCAATAGAAGTAACTTACCCAGTAATTAAGATGATTTATCAGCCATTGCTTTCAACTGTTTTAGACAATTTATCATAATTCTGAATTGAAAAGCAGGCATGATATACTTTGTGTTTTAAAATTTGGTGACTCAAGAATGAGCTGTTAAATTATAAATGCTCTCTTACGGTATGTTTCCTTTATAAAGTTGCGTAAGAATTCCAAGTTACAAAGACAGTGAAGACCAAGGAATGACATGTAAAATTTTAATTGGGTGGGAAAATGTTTCCTATTTTAGAACGGGCATAACCTAATGCTGAACTAGTGAACTCTTAAGAAAAACAATGAATTGTTTTTCAACGCTTTGTGTCCAAAGACTATTAATCATATGGCTGTCAAATGGCTGGTGCTATCCTGCCAATAACATAGCTAAAATAATAATTGGTTTGATAAACTTATTTCAGTTATAAAATTGGTCACTGGTTAATTAAATATAGGTAGTTCTAAAACTACTGATTGATATAATAAGCACCTTTTTCTGTATAAAATAAAAGGCAGTGTTTTCACTGGAAAATAGAGTAGTATAAGACATATTGCCAACTTTAAGGATGGAAAATTTATTTAGAGAGACAAAGCATATATCTTTGAAAGCCAAATAATATTATATTCATGTCTATAAGAAAGTAGTGCAACACAAACCAAGATACACATAAATGAGAATAGAAACTCCTGAAATAACAGGTCAATCCCACTCCCATAATTTTTCCTATACCCTGAGGACTGCCTGAAAATTTCACTCAGAAAACATAATGCAAGATAATAAGACTCATACTGTAAGAATAATCCACATTCACCACAAGTTATAAACAAAACATCACTATTTTATTCATAGTAATTATGAGCTATTCGTTCTTTTCAATGTTATAATAGTTAATAAAGCTGTAGACTGCCCAATAAGGTGGTCATGAACCACATGTGGCCACTGAGTTTTAGAAATTTGGCTACTCCAAGTTAAGATGTATAAATAAGTGTAAAATATGTGTGGGTTTTGAAGACAATATAAAAAAGTGTGAAATATTCATATTCTTATATTGATTATGAGTTTATATGATAATTTGGACATCTCAGTGAAATAAAATTAAAATTAATTTTATCCCTTTTTTATTTTTTACTATGGCAACTAGAATATTTAAAATTACATGTATGTGGCTTATATTATATTTCTGTTGAGCTGCACTACTATAAAAGTTCTACTTGAATTTAGAGACAAGAACTTACTGTAAGGTTATAAAATTTTAAGAAAGTATCTGTGTGAAAAGGATTTTGTTCCTAAAATGTGACTGAATGCATCATTATCTAGTCTCTGCTTACAAACATTTAGCATTACTTTAAAATCAGTGTGTTTTTAAAAAATTACAATCCTAATCAGATGTTCTTATATAAGCCTAAAATTTAGGCTCCAAATAATTTTTGCCCACTGATTTTAGTTAATCACTTTGAAACCACACAAAATAAAACTACTCAAATTCTTAATCTTCATAATTTTTTTTAACAAAATGCACAGTAGTCTTTTATTGGAAAATCCAGATCCTACACATTGAACTAAAGAAGTCTAAGTTTCCATTATCTTGCCCGAATAATTAGTTATTCATTTTTTGATAGTCTCTCCCAAAGCTCTTTTTACATCTTTCCCCTTTTTTATGTTTACCTGGTGGTATCATGTTCCTTGATATTTGGGCAGCAGTTAACATACATACTCATATAATGCTAACCAGTCAGGTCTTTTGAAATTTCTACATGGAAATTGTGTTATTTAAAATTCCATGTCACTAAAAAAGCTCCTTGAAATGTCTATTTTGGCTCTCAATTATTAGTCTTTTGTTCACTTATTTTTTCAGGAAACATTTACTTGTGAATATTTACTATGTACCAGGAATGGCTCTAGATTGAACATGAGGAACGCAACTCCATAGGGTGTCTAGGCAACACACCCCACTCACTGTACCTGTTGTATGCCTTTTCTGTCTCCAAATAATTCCTGATTAAAAAAAAAAAAAACAACTGCACACTGTAAACTAAATGCAAGGCCATGATACCACTTTCTATATCGCTGCAGATAAATTAATTAGTAGTTTTGTTCTTCAGAATTATGTAACCCTACTAAACTGGAATCTAAAATCCTCCATATTCACCATTACAATGTTATGATTTCGTCAAATCCCTTGGTAAAATAAAGACTCATTATATCAATAAGCATTTATTTTATCCTTTAAAACTATAGATTTCAAGGGAGTAAGGGTTTGAACTGAGCCAATGGATGGTTAGGATTTTGAGAGGAAACAAATAAGACCCAAGATTTATAGAGCATGTATTTATATTGGATGAATGCATAGAATTTTGAGAGAAAATAATAGTCAACATTTATTAAGCTTTTATTATATACCAGACACCATTCTAACATATTTGATCTTAGTAACAGCCCTATGAGGTAGATATTCATCTTATCTCCATGTTATAAAGAAACTGAGGTTCAATGAGGATAAATAACTTGTCTAAATTCCCTCAGCTAGCAAATGGTAGAGCCCAGATTCAATCCATGCATTCTCATACAGAAGTTTATGTTCTTCATCAGAAGATGAAAAGTATTCGAAGGGCATTGAAGGAGGCGTAACAGAAGGTCACCAAATGACCCGCAAAAAAAGGTCTATATTAGGAACACTTAAATAAGGCTGGAAAGTCTTTGGGGCAAGATTAGGGGAAGCCTTGACTGCTGTGCTGGAGTTTGGACTTTATTTATACTCAGTAGATGCAGAAGGTTGTTCAGCAAATAAATAGCATAATGAAAGAAAGGTTTTTGAAACATAGTAAGCTGATCATTGGGCACAGGCTGGAATTGGTTTGACTGAAAGGAGATTTTACATCTGTTCAAAGCTTATTGCTTTAGTTTTGTGTGAGGACCAGGAACAACGATGGAGCCTCTGGGACTACAAAGCAAGTGGATCATAGCAAGTCAATTGACTCTTGATATTTGTTAGACATTAGAGTGAGATATTAAAAAATAACATGACTTATGTTTTACATCTGAATGACTGAGAGAAATGGTCTTCTATTAACAGAACTACGGAATTTCGTATTGTAAGTAGTTTGGGGAAAAGATAATGAACTCCATACTACAAATGTCAAACTTCAAGTGAAAATTCAGCTGGCTATTGGAGAGTCTAGATGGGAATTCAAAAGTGAGATAACAGCTTAGGGTGAAGATTTGGAACATATAAAATATTGTTAAATTCATAGAAAATTGTATCTTAAATTCATAGAAGTTAAATTCATGGAGAGAGAAGCTAGAGAAGAAGCAGTGAAATAAAACAGGTAAATCTGACTGCAAATAGACGTATGTTCTTCTGACATCCAAGTACACAATAGAAGTTATTTTAAGTGTGATTTATCATTATATATTCACAAAATCACATAGAAAAGTTGCTTTCATTAAATATTAGCAAATGTGAACAGCCATTTAATAACAAAATATTACCAAATTGATAATTATTCAGTTATAATTCTAAAGGATGTTAATCTTTTTACTTTTACCATGTAAACAATGTATGATTTTAAAGTACAATAATTGCTAATAATACAGAAATTGAAACTTTAAGCATGTTTATAGCACTACCAATCTATATTGGTTCAAATAACTCATATTTCAAATGGCAAATGATCATTAGGTTTTAAAAACTGTTGCCATAATAGGTCACTTAAAATTATAAATCCTTTCATGGGTGTGTAGAAGTACCTAGAAGATATGTGGTTATTCATGTTGCATATGAGAATCATGTCATCATGAATAGCATTTGATTATTCACTTCTTCAGTAGTGACAGATTATTACCTTTAGATATTTAGTTTTTCTTTTACTCTTATCCGCATTGTTCACAAGAAATTGCCATCTAATAAAAATTCAACCTCTGCCTGGGAATGTGACTGGGGAAGGGTAGGTGGGGACCAAACTTGGTGAATGTAATCGTCCTGGCATAAGACACAGGGGTCATTACTGAATTGGTTTTACAAAAGTAAAAAGTTTTAGCTCTGAAAGCAAATCAGAACTCTGTATGTCAACTGTGGGTTTTCAAAAGCTATCACATATAAAATATTTTCTAGTGTTTTAATGGAAAGAAATACAGCATAAAGGTTGAGAGAGCATCAATGTATTTTATTAACAGAATTTAATAACTAAATCTTGCCCACTTTTTTGAATATATATTTGATGTTCCATGTCTTTTCACTTATCACTCTTTTTCAAGGGTTTTGTTTAGAAAGTCAAAGGATTTTAAAGTTTTTTGAGATCATGGTCATTATCAATTCAAAAGTAAAGAAACTTTGATGTTTCCAAGGTTGAAAAGTATAGATTCTTTATGTGAAATATATTAGGTTCATTTGTTTGAATTTATTTGCATCACTAACAAAACTGTTCCTAAGGCAAGTTAATGGCATTGTTTGTCTTAGAAGAGCATGCTTGTCAATTGTGCTGTGCTAAAAATGTCATTTAAAACATCTGAGCAGATTGCCATGTAGTTTTTCTAGGGATAAGATGACAGTTCTGCATTTCTACCTGAGGTTACTGTTATTTGATGAATGAGGCAATTTCTGCTGAGGCATATTTAACCAAATGTATTTATATCAGAATATTTAAAATAAGATCAAATTTGACTTTAGAATATTAAGAATTAGCCCATTCAAATGTATCTGTAAATTGACTGTTGTTGATATCACCAAATGATGAATTGTACTATCTTGCATGTATGTTCAGCTGTGGTGATGTTAAATGTTTCCCCTTATTTGCATCCTCAGGTACTTTTCCAGTTGTATTTCAAAACCCTTCATAAAACATAATATGGAAACATAATGCATGTGATTAGTTTAGCAACAGGAGGTTGAATAAATGTATTTCTTTTGGTTTATGTTTCTAATAAAAAGTAATTTTGATTTAAATTAGCACTATCTTTTTTTTTAGGCCTCCATTCCTTTGAAGGAATTGGAGCAGTTTAACTCAGATATACAAAAATTGCTTGAACCACTGGAGGCTGAAATTCAGCAGGGGGTGAATCTGAAAGAGGAAGACTTCAATAAAGATATGGTAAATTGGTTGTGATAAAAGTGTGAATGAACTAGGAGTGGAAATAAATATTTGGAAAGAAATTATATAACCCAAGTCTCCAACTGAATTTTCAGAAAATATCTTACACATTTTATGATTCTAATGATTTTATAAATGCAGAGTATTCTTGTTGACCTTTTATTACGAATGCTGAGTTACTATGGTATGGTAATATTGGAGCACTTACGGTTTCTAATAAACAGCTCAGCAATTTTCTTTTGACCTGTCCTACTTTTGAACTTATCAAGGGCAAAATGTAATTGGAAAACAGGAGTCAAATCATAAAATAAACTAAACATTTAATAAAATACTCAACTATCATAGATGACTGACATTTTGTATCAGCAATGTTTTTGGTAGTATAACATTTTTTTTTCAATGAAGAGGGAATAATGCATAGTATGAACATTGTTTATTACAATTTCACACAAAGTTGTTTTACCAAATAGTTGATTAGTTAGTATATGTCTAAAATTTGTATAAATTTATGCTGCTTATTTCATGGGAGTAAAGAAATATGATCATGTGGGCTATTCCCAACCTCAGAATATTCTCCTTCGATCCCAACTAATTTCAAAATACCTACTATATTTCTCTCTGGCTTGAATATTTTTATATCACATCCTTATTAACTGACTTTTGTTTCTCTCTTCATCCTCCTTTTCACAGTTTTTCCCCTCTTCCACTGCCATCACCTCTGTGGCATTCTTAACCTTTACATTTATCAGTGTTAGAGCCTTCTCAGACAGTGCTTGAAAGTGACATCAGAAGGCAATATATAAATTTTAGGTAATAAGTGTGAAGCAATAGGAGAACTATTCCCACCAATCTTAGTTCCCACTTCCTGGAGCTGCCTCAGTCAGTACTCCCCATGTATGGGGTTTGGTGGCCTTGCCAACTTAGCTTGTGGAAAGAAAGAAGAGGCTTTCCAAGTTGCTGAGTTACAGCAATCTCTACTTCAGGTCAAAGAAGAAACCAGAGGGCACCAAGATGAAAAAAAGTACTGCTTACCTCTTGGGCTGACCACCAACTGCCCTAGAGCCCTCAACTGGTATAGGGAAAGAAGTGAAGTGGGTTTTTAAATTTTTTTGTTTTTGTTTTTGTCCCCAGTCTTAGAAAATGCTACAGACTTTTACAGTACATTTTAAAATAAGTGAAGTCTTTCACAGACTTTAAGTATATAATGTGCCTATATGATGATAAGTATATAATGTGTCTATATTATGCTGTACATTTCTTTAGATTATTGACCACTCTCTGACAAAAATAATCCCATTCCCCCATACAAAATGAATAAGTCCTCAGTTGTGTGTTGAAGTTTGTACATTATAGATTTAAATATATAATATGTAATTCCTTGAATTGTAATACACACAAATACATGTGAGTTTTGAAATTTATTATTTGTTTTCCTTATGTCATCAGTGTACCTTAAGTACCATTACATGGTGAGACAACTTGATATAAAGTTTTCACATTTTGAGTTGAAAGACAGAAAACTAAAGGTGAAAAATCACGTGGCCATATATGTGACTGTATTAGACCAGCATTTATTCAAAACATTTTGTTTCGAAGTAAAGAAAATTAAGATATTGTTCTTGCAGTCTAAAGGAACAAAATACCCATTGAAAATGTTTAAAGCCATTTTCCAATCCGTATTTTAATGTTATTTGATCATATTTATTTAAAATTAACATGCATATATGAGATATTTTAGTAATTATTTTATGGTAATTTAACACATCATTTTTATTAATATCTTGATATTTCTCCTATTGGGCATGTAGGTTTCAGAAATGAAGCAGTAATTATTAGATAGGAATTAGTGTACATTTAAAACAAAATAGTTTCATGTAGTTGTGTGTTAATATTTTCAGATCTGCTGTTATCTCAGTCACAAATACACATCTGTATTCCTTTATGGATCAGTTAACATTATAAAAACATTAGCTCATTTCTCTAATTTTTTAATTTCTAGAACTACACTAAAAAAGCCAAAAGAATACTTTCACAGTAATTCATGACTTGTCTGACATGATGAAGTACCACACTCCCCCATCTTTCTACAGATGCCCCTAAAAATGTGTTCTTTACAACTAGATGGGAGGAAACTAATTTTAAAACCTAAAGTACAAAATGTAAAATAAAGGCTATGAGCACAGTATCTTATAACATTCCATGAAAGTATTAAATTGGATTTTTTTTGTGTGTGTTTAAATAACATGTCTTATTATCTCTGTTAACAATGTACAGCTTTTTAAAAACAAAAATGAAGACTGTACTTGTTGTTTTTAATCAGAATGAAGACAATGAGGGTACTGTAAAAGAATTGTTGCAAAGAGGAGACAACTTACAACAAAGAATCACAGATGAGAGAAAGCGAGAGGAAATAAAGATAAAACAGCAGCTGTTACAGACAAAACATAATGCTCTCAAGGTATTAGAGCTAAAATTATAATATACCTTGCCTGTGGTTTTTTTTAATATATAGGGTAAAATATATTGTGCATTCATAAAATCTGCTTAAGACTCTTAGTCATCAGAAATTCACTTTCTGCTCAACATGTGTGCTTTATTTAACATTTTTGAGTGGTGTTTGATTTTGAAAGATGTGTTGCTTAAAAATTATGACTTTTTAAAGACAGATTTTTCTAAGTAGTACTCGAAAGATGGAATTGCATTCATAGTACTTATACATTTAATCTTCTATTATGCTTTATTTTTATCAGTTACTTTATATTAACAAAAAACCTGTCTAACTGCCAGAATAACCAGTCTACATGTATCCATTATTCCTACTTTCTTTACTTAATTGATTTTATTTGCAATAGGTCCAATTTTTTGGTAACCTGATACTTGTTTAATAAGCCCTGGATTCTTTTCATTTATTTATTTTTAAAACTTTCTTACGCCTTTAAGAAAGTCACTCTTTGCAACTCACTATCTACAAAAGTCGAATTTCATTTATATAGGAATCCTCAAAAATAATCTTACAGCCTTTGAATAAGAACGGCTACTTTCATATTAAGCAGTGTAGTATATGGTTTCAAGTCCCCACGTGACTCATCTGGATTGTGCAGGAAGAGCAGGATAAGCTTAATTTTTCTATAACAGTATCTAGGAAGTTCTCAAGAGTAGACAAGTAGAAAGTTTTGTGAAAGAACCTTTTTTTTTTTGTATATGCTTTGCAATAATCACTATTTGCATGCATGGCTGATTTTCTAATACTGTTCATTGCTGAGCTTTTCATTGTAAATCACTCTTTGGAGCTATGTAGTTATGAAGATGGGTCCACCTAGTAGGTAGATGGAGTCTGCTTTCTACATGCAAATAAGAGAATAAAACCTGTCTCCCTATAGTCAACCAAATAAACACTGCTGAGAATGTAATTACACAATATTGTGCCTGCAAGGAATCCACCAGGAAAATCTAATTGGCCAGCAGGTGTTCTGAAGGTAACTGCTGATAAATATAGTAAACAGAAAAGGCCTCTTCCTCAAGGGAGTGCAAAAGCACACCGTAATGTGTCTAGAAAATCAGAACTCTATGTAACTCACACCCTTCCAACTGTGAGCAAGCTTTCAGAAGTATCTACACTGGTAGTACGATGGCATGTGTCCTACTGAATAGCAGTGTTTAATGGTTATCTGGCATTCCTCTAAAGAAATCTACATGACGTCTCTAAATATTTTACATATTATGCATCACTTTGTGCCTAGGAAATGAAAGATGTTTCAGATTTATGACCACCAAGCCCTTTCTCTTGGCAAAGATGTGAGTTATGTCACAAATAAGGCATGGCTCAACTCTAATTCACATGGCTGTATCTTGTTACCTTTGAAAAAAGCAGCATTCGGTCTGACTCCTCAGAAGGTTTGAAAATTCAACATAAAATGAAAAGTACAGCAAATTTTAAATCCCCAATTTTAAACAAACTTGATAATGAAATATAGGTCATTCTTGCAAATGTAGGCTATAAGTGAAAGTCATCAACCCTACTTGCCAAACCAGTCTATACCAACATATTCAATAACTTTTTAAACCTGTCAAATGGTTCGAATTCTGGTCCTTACGAAATATTTTAGAGAAGGTCAAAACTTTCCAATGCAATGAAATTTTTAGAAGTTTTCTGATATTTATTTTTTTTAGCTTGAATTAAACCTGTGAATAAAACCCTAATTGCTAATTTCTGTAGAAATGAAAGCTGCATGCAGAGCTTATGTTCCCATGAATTATAAAATGGCATTTGACTAATTCTATTAATCACAGAAGATATTGTGTGTGCTCGCAAAGAGCATGATGACTGATTTCCCTCCATTGTAGATTTATTAAATTAGTCTTATCACATTGATTTGAAAGTATGCACTTGCTGTTTTCTTTTTTCAAACAGTTTGTTGTTTTGCATTTAGAGCATGATTTGGTACAGTAAGATAAATTTGGTTATGCAAGCCTTGGAAGGAGAAGCATTTGTCTAACATAATTTTTTGTTAGTTATGTTCACAAATATATGAACAATGGTGACACTTCTACATGTACAGCTTGGAACAGTTTATAAGAGAACTAAAATGGCTTTATATTTCTAATAATCAAATATTAATGGCCTATGAAATTCTTATGTAGGCACTTCTACAAACATGAATATATGTTGGTTGAGTACATAAAGTTCTGTTGATGAGTCCCAAGGCTAAAGATATACATTTTAGAATTTTACCTATTTTAAGTCAAATACAAACTCACTAGGTTTGTGAGTTTGTATCTAGTTAAGTCAATTGTATTCGTATGTTACACTCTTTCATATAAACTACACAACAATTAGCTTGTTAAGAGTCAATTAAATGTGACAAGATTTTTAAGCAAGTTTGAACATGGTGAGAGAATATACTTTAAGTGTGTTATTCAGGTTTCTTGGCTTCTTATACATGGGTCCTGCCTCATGAATACACAATTAAGTCTTTGTATATTTTGCATATAAATATGAAGTTAACCTAAGTTGTACAAAAAGATGAGGGACACAAATTATTTTGATAAATAACTGCAGCCAGAAGTGCACTATACATATATATTGATATTTTAATAATGTCTGCACCATGAACAGGATTTGAGGTCTCAAAGAAGAAAAAAGGCTCTAGAAATTTCTCATCAGTGGTATCAATACAAGAGGCAGGCTGATGATCTCCTGAAATGCTTGGATGACATTGAAAAAAAATTAGCCAGCCTACCTGAACCCAGAGATGAAAGGAAAATAAAGGTAATGTTGTTTTAGAATGTCAATACCAGATTTTATTATACAGTTTAACCTGTGAAGATGGTGTTTAAAATGTTGATGTTCTTGTTTCTATTAATGGTCTCTTTGATTTGATGCATTTCTTTGTATTCTGTGTTGTTTTCGGTAAATGTATTAAGTGTTATTCAGTTGACATAATGTTGAATGAATAAAATGTTTTACTTTCAGACTATGTAAAATGATTTAAGAAATGTGATGTGTTTTCTGGTAAAATTGTAATTGACTTTGTGTATCTTTGTTCCAGATGAACTAATGACTTATCGGTATATGGACGACTTCTTACTCATGTTAGCACATTCATTTCATCAGAGCATCTTCTCACATCAGTGTTAAATCTCTATAGATTTATTTGCTTATTGTCTAAATATGTTTTTTCTGTTATTTTACACTTTTTATTTTGCTTCGTTCTTTGTTGAGTTCCTCAAACCTTTAAAAAGGAAATAAATGACTTATTCACTTACCCTCTAAATTATATTCTATATGGATGGTCCCTAATAAATAATGAGTTATCACTCCAAATTGATTCAAATCCCAAGACACCAGAGGAATTTAGAAGAAAGAAAATGTTAGACCAATTTAAATATTTACTTAATTAGAATGTCTAAAACCAAGCATTCAAAGGATAACAGAAATAATATTTGGATTATTGAACGAAGATGACAGTCATGCCTTTCATATTTGTAAATTTCAAAGGCTGACAATAAAGGGACAACAGCCTTTAAAATTTCTGAGAGAAGTATTTGCTGCTTGCAAGTCGGTTGATATGGTTAGCTAACTGCCCTGGGCCCTGTATTGGTTTTGCTCAATAGGAAATTGATCGGGAATTGCAGAAGAAGAAAGAGGAGCTGAATGCAGTGCGTAGGCAAGCTGAGGGCTTGTCTGAGGATGGGGCCGCAATGGCAGTGGAGCCAACTCAGATCCAGCTCAGCAAGCGCTGGCGGGAAATTGAGAGCAAATTTGCTCAGTTTCGAAGACTCAACTTTGCACAAATTGTGAGTTGTTACTGGCAAACCTACGTATGTGTTTGCAACTACTACTCTATTAACAGAGGCCTACTAATAAAAAAGAGACAAAAAATCTGGGTGCAATTTTAAACTTCTAATGTACATTCTGAAAGTGAGTAGTTTCCCTCACTTTGGGCTTCTGTAACACTAGTGCTTAATTTTACAGATTAAAGACACAAGAAGTTAACAGATAATAGGAAAAACCCCTTATCAAAAATGAAAATACATCTTAATTTTTTTTTGCTACATCATTTTTCATAACATTGACAATGTTAATTTGTCAATTTACCATACATTCACTTTACTTCAGTGTCTAACCCAAAAAAATATGTATTGCTTTCCTGAGATCATCCCATGCTGATTTTACTTTCTTAATGTATACATGATAAATAATAAATATTTTGTGGTACATCTTATGTCAACCTGCATAAGCCATTATCTCATTGACTTGAAGAATAATAACTTGGTCCTCACACCTGGTTTGACTACTTAATGGGCTACAGTGCTCATAAAAGAACTGGATGCCTAGTAAGATGGTTGGTAATTGATTGCAGATTGAACAATATCAGATAATGTTATTACTGAAATGTTCCCAGCCAAAACAAAAAGGAGTGACTGCTCTTCTTTCAGACAACTGAATGGAATGTGTATGGTTATCTCTTTAAAAAGGCAATTCAGAATTGTTAGCTTGGTCTCAGTTCTTTATTTGTAATAGGCTATAAACCATAGAGGTTTTCTGACAGGTATATTTTTGTTCCTATTATTAACTCTTGTAAGATGAAGAGGAATGATCGTCATCTGTAATTATACAAGAAAGTACTACTCCTCACAAAACCAGGAAGTCAAAGTCTGGAAACTAAGGCTTTATAGTTAAGTTAGGTGGAATTATATGAATCAAACAGATACTCAACCATTTTGCCCTATATAAATAACAACTGCATAGAGTTCAGCCCATGTATGAGACTTCTTGGGAACTTCTGTGATACTGTCAGTTCCATTTAATTTGGTGTATATTTTTAAAATGTCAAAGGCAATTACCATAACTTTATTTTATAAACATATAAGGGAAGTATGTTGCATATTATCGTGACTTCTTTTTATACTTCAAGAAAATTCATAAATACACTGTTTTCTGTTAAATCTAATACCCTAAAGTTGAATATCAGGTGAATATTCTGAGCAATTGGAAGAATACAAGGAATATTGAAACTGTATTGCGTGTGAAGTCTAATTCCACCTGGCTGAATGTTTCAGCCTATTATCCTTCATATTAGATGTTATGAACGTAATGTGTCATACATAACCTTATACTAATCAGCAAGCCTGTGTCTGTAGATGCAGTATGAAGCGAAAGATTGAGGCAATCAAAAAGAAAATTATAGTAAAATAGTTTCACCTCAATTTAATAGATCATTCAAGGGGAAGTCTTTGCTTTGGATTATCTGACTACTAACTCAATTCTCCATTCCAATTTTCCCCATGTCTTGACACACCCAATATGCAGGTTTAAAATTCGTTGCAAACTAATCAAGTTACCAATGCTTTATAGCTAAATAGGCACAAGATCAAAAATCTCCCTAAACCGCTTACTTCAAATGCCATTATGTCCCTATTCATAGTAGACTCTCAACAAATATTTGTACAATGTAATAATGATTGGTGAAATAAAGGAAGCATATGTGAACCAGTATATATTTTTAAAAAATTATAGTAAAATTATAGGATGTATTTTCCTCATAAACGATTTCTTCTTAAATTTTATACATTAAAGATACAAAATTCAGAATGTGAAGGGGGCTATTTTTGTGTTAATTCTTAATTATCTATGATAATAAAGTGATCACAATATGTATGAAGAATAATCAATTTAATATCACAGTTATATTTGGCATTGGATTTTAATTAGAACTGAAGGATAATTGATAGATGACAAATAGGTATATAGGTTGGTAGGTAGATGGACAGGTGGATGTAGAAATATTCAAGATGTATCTTTATACTTTACCAATTGTCAATGCATTTTGAAACTAATTTCACTGTGGCCACTGATTAGAGTTATCTCTCTCAATTCTTATGCACTAGAGTCATTTGTGGTAGTCACAGTAAGCAGATTAATGAAAAGTAGTATTTGATATAACCTTACAATGGCTCTGATGCAACATATGCCATAGCTTCAGAATTTCTTACTTCCCCCTGTATTCTCCTTCTCTAATTGTTTGATTTTTATTTTTCCTGAGTGTCCCTTTCTGTTTTCTTTTCTAGATATAAACTCTAGGCTTAAAGTTAATCTTTCATGTCTTTACAGCAACAATTTGAAATAGTAAGCGGTACTCCTAAAGTGCTTAGTATGTGAGAGCTGAGTGAGTTTAAAATGAAAAATTAATTTTCCTTATTTCACAGATACTCAGAGAACTGCTAAACACTGTAAAATTAAGGCATTTAGGAGACTCTGTCCATGTCAGAGCTCTATATGGTAGTAATAAAGCTCAGAAAAGGACTGAGACTTTGAGGGAACAATCATGAGGAGGCGCCCAGCCACACAGGAATGCAGACCAAAGCATAGTAGAGGGTATCTGCAAATTATGGTCCTCAGGGCAAACCTGAAGATAATAAAGAAGAGGCAGGAGACTGGGAGGAAGCAGGTAAACATTTTTACCAGATATTCACAATGAGAAAACTTCTGCCTTAGGAATTCCAAACATTTCTAATGTATTTCCTGTTGGTTTAGAAACTAGGTACCTCAGTTAAGACCAAACACAGAGTGTAAACTGAGGAAAAGAGATATTCCTATATGATGTATTATCACAGCAGTATGGTCTAGTAAAATTAATTCTTGGATAAACAGTCTTGAATATGAATCCCAGTGACTTTGAGTGCTGTATGATCATGGATAAATCATTTTGAGTCTCATTTATTTCATCTGTACAATGGAGATAAGGATGTTTGTGAGGATCGAATAAGGTAATATTTGTCCAAACACCTGCTGTGTTATGTAGGTTCAATGCTTCAGTTTTCTTCTTCTCCTTTCTGTATATACATTAACATTGGAAAATAGACATAATCTTTGATTTTTTAAATATTTTCATAAGTCATTAAGAGAATTAAGTATGTGCTGTTTGTTTAACATATTAGCAACAGATATTTTGTTCAGTGAAAATTTCAAATTTGATTCCATAATATATAAGCAGATACTTTTCTCTAGATTCACAGAATAAACACAGGAAATATCACACAAATCTGATGACTGCCAAGAAAGGGCATGATTTTCCATAAACTGCCCCACTGACCTCTATCTGGATTCTTCTACCTAAAGGCACTAGAAACTCCACAGTAGACAATTGTTTCTACTTTTTTATGCTTCACTGTAGCATTTGGAAAATAACCTCAGAGAGCCCAGGCATTTGCAACCACAAAATTGTATAATGAAGATACTACTACAACCCCCAAGGCTTATGTGAAACTCCTAAGCAAGATAAGCTTACAAACTAAAATTATGATTATTATGGAAAAAAATTATAAGCAACGTTATCAGATGCCAAACATTAAAAGGAGAATGTATACCTGAAGAAAATACAGATAAGAGGATAATCACCAAAGGATATTCAGTAATATTTAATGTTCAAAAATAAAAATTAAATGGATTTTTTTCCAGTAAGGATAGGCCATTATATAAAGTGAAGAGGAAGATTTGAAAAAACAAAGTCTAGAAATGAAAATATAATTAATTGCTCAAACATCTGCATGAAAGAAGTTTCAAGTTGAAAAAATGAGGATTATGGGGAAGAGACAATATTTCATATTAATGATATTTAATAAAATGGAATAGATGTAAACTTAAATGAATCCTCAAATTCAATAAAGGTCAACCAATGTGGAAAAAATAAAAGCAAGTCTACCAACTAGCTCTGAATGAAACTCAGAGGATCAATAGCCAAAAAAGTATCATAAAGGTTACTAAAGGCAAAAGAACATTTACAGGATGACAATATTCACTGCAGACTTCTCATCACCAATAAACATTAGAAGATAGTGGAATATTATCTTCAAAATGCTAGGCACATTTTCAAATACCAGGGAAAATATGATTCAAGAATTAAGGCAAAATATTTCCAGACATACATCTAGTTTCACCTAAACAAAAACTAAGAATGACTTACCTATAGATTTTTGCTAAAATAATTCCTAAACAATATACTTGTGTAAAATAAAATGAAACTAGAAGGAAGGAGACAGCTATGTAAAGCTGTGTAAAATTGTTTTCTCTATGTAAATAAGAACATTTGTAAAAAAAGCTTATAATCCTAAAATTTGGTTAACGCCACCAAGGAAAACACAGAATACTAGGAGAATGCAGTTTTTAACTGATCCTATGTAAAGAGAGATAAAACAAATAAAAGACTTATTACATATCCTATGTATTACATATCCTATGTATTATATATCCTATATATTATATATCCTTAATACATATGCTATGCATTGCATATCCTATGTAAAGGGAGATGAAGCAAATATAAGACTTATTCTACATAATGTCAACAAATATAAGGGTTGTGCATAATGTGTTCAATATCAATTATTACCAATTATAATGTTTCTAGATAGCAAAAAAGTGCTAAATCTCTGAAATATGCATACGTGCATGACCTTTCCACGAAGAGGAGCAAAAAATACAAAAAAAATCCACCTCAATGAAGAAAAAGAAATGTCCATCTTCTAAATACATTTCCACTTGAGCTGAACATGTTATGACATCAAATACCAAGTATATGATCTTGATGTTTAACATTTTATATCCAACAAACTCTTATCTTGGATACCTAATGAGCATCTCAAACATGCAATAGCCAAGTGAAAAATAAATGATCCACCCCCCATCTACATAAATTGGCACCTACCAACATCTCCAGACGTTATTAAATTGCACTATCATTTACCTAAGTCAGAAACCTAGACATCCTTCACGGTTCTTTTCTCTTACATTGCCATGTAAATTATTTCAACTCTTGTTGGATATACCTGCAAAATGCATCAAATCACTCCTCAGTATCTGTTATGGAAATGTTAATCTATAACATTATTGTCTCTCATCTGGATTACTTCAACAGCCTCTAACCTCTTCTTCCAGTTTTTCCCCACTTACGCCATTTTCCCCCTGGTGAAGTCGAAGTCAGAGTTCCTTCTAAGGTGTTAATGAGATCATATCAAGCCCCTCCTGCCCATTACTCTTGAAATGAAATCCTATGATCTGCTACATCATGTAGCCCCTTCCCATCACTTCTGTTACTCTCACTTTATCTCTCTGTGCTGTTCTGCTAACATAGAGGCCTAAAGATTTCTTTTCTATACTTAAACACAAGCAATTTCATTTCCATATCAGTACCTTTGAACAGATTTTTTAGTGGAATATTTTTCACCTAGAATTTTGCATAGGTGCTATAACTTATTTAGATATCCTTTCATTTAGGAACAACGAATATTTAGTAGAACTTTGAGGTATAATCCGGTGATGTAATATAAGTATTTTCTGTTATAAAATATTTTATATTCCCTATACTTATGTATGCAAATTGGGAGTTTAAGACTGCTGTTCAGTACATCAGTTTCTCTTACAGTTACTTCTGGAAGTAGGTATACTAAGGAAAGACAAAGCTTCTGGAACATAACAGTGAGGTGGTGAAGGGTGAATATGAAGAGGGTTACAATATTGTATTGCAAAGGATAGCTTGTCCTACAGCAGAGCGATTGTAATAGGATATTTTAGCGAAATTAAAGTACACATTTCCGAAATATACATGTTCTTGGAAGGCTGATAGAAAATTAACCCTGTTTGTAGAATAAATGCCGCAAGAAATGTGTTGTTTAAAATAGTCCTTGGCTGGGTGTGGTGGCTCACAACTGTAATCCCAGCACTTTGCGAGGCCAAGGTGGGCGGATCACTTGAGGTCAGGAGTTCCAGATCAGTCTGGCTCACACACACACACACACACACACACGTTATATATATGTAGTCATATATATAGTTATATGTATGTAGTCATATATAGTTATATATATTTAGTTTTATATGTAGTTATGTATATTTAGTTATATATAGTTATATATGTTATATATAGTTATATATAGCATATATGTTTGTTTTATATATTTTATATATAATGTATATGTTTTATATGTTATATGTGTTTATATATATGAGATATATAAAGTGGGTCTTGGTGGCGGTTGCCTGTAATCCAAGCTTCTCAGAGGCTGAGGCATGAGAATTGCCTGAAACCAGGAGCCAGAGGTTAAAGTGAGCAAAGATCACACCACTGCTCCAGCCTGGGCAACAGAGTGAGACCCCATCTCAAAAAAAAAAAAAATTGTCCTTAAGTGAATAAATTTGTAAAATAAACAACCGTATATTGTGAATATTCTTCCACTAACTTTTTAAAGTTGTTTGAATCTGAATAGTATTTTACATTCACAAAGAGTTTTCACATGCATCTAGTTTGATCACAGTAACGACCCTCTCAAGTATCATTTTCATTGTCATTTTACTGTAAGAAAAATTAGCATAAATGAGTTTAAGAGATTTGTCCAAGGGCACATCTGAGGAATGGAAGACATGAAACTTGAATTCACTGCTTCCCAAAATATGGTGAGAGTTATTTAAAAAAAAAAAAAAAAAAAAAGGAAAAATTTCAGTGTTTAAACAATTTTGGTAAACAGTAGATTAAGCAAACTTTCCTTACTCTGTAACTTTCTAGTGTGTGTGATATGCTAATGGGATTATGACTTTCTTTGAAGGGGTTAGATTCTATAGACTTTCACATCTGGACGGTTGCAGTAGAAAAGGGAAATTTCATTTCAGATTGATGAAAGGTTTCCTGTTTGAGTGATGGTGAAAAAAGTATATTCTTTAGAAAAAAATGGGAAAAACATCACTGTATCATTATTCTTGTTGTTTGGGATTTCCTTAAATTTAAGCAGAGATGTACAAGAAAATAACAGAGCTGTTTGCCACCACCTTATGTAAAATAATGTCTGAGCCTAGATTTAATACTCTGCTACCCATTTTTTATATTATCTCCTATCATGTAATAAAAGCAACTCATTTTGAGAATAAAATTAAGGGAAATACATTTTCTTTGCATAATTGCCACATAGATTTTCTTCTTTGCCTTGAAATAACAACAAAGATTGTCAGCTGCCAGTGAAACATCCTTGGAGAATTTGGGAAGATAAATGATTTTCTTATTTAGAGACAATGTTCTTTAGTAAACAGAGTTGTGAATATAAAAGACTAATAATGGTTGTTAAGGGAAATGTTGAACCAGGATGTAGCTGCTTGTAGAATTTTTCTTCTCTCAGCTCAATTTTGTGATTAACATATTACAAGTATTAAAAAAGAAATTAGCTAACATTTTATGTTTTTCTCGATTGTTGATGATCATAATGGTTATAACTAGTTCTACAGAATTTTTTGGTTCTAGTGTCTTGCTGTGTAGTATAATCAGTTTAATGGTGGTTTAAGTAGACACATGTTCAGCGAGGATCAGCTTCCAGAAAGATGATAGACTGACTTAATCCCTCACCCCTCATTTCAAATGAATGGAAATTCTGAATAAAATATAATTTTTAAAACGTTTTAAATACACAGCTGAGCTATGGTGGAACCTCTCTTCTCTCTATGGGCCATGAATGATGAACTCATCTTATGTGAAACTGAACCTGGATTGAGAGCCTAATGGCTAGAAAGAAGTTTTCAAGACCTTTTAGGAAAAAATATGTGACCTTCAACAACACGTAATATAGAGGTGAAAATAAAACCCCTGCTTAAAGTCAGAACGTTCAAGGGCTTCCCTCAGCCTGTAAAGGGGAATAAATAAATCCTACCCACAATGGAGAAAAGGCAGTGTCTGTAGTGATAATAGCTTAGGATTTTCAAAAATTAATAGAAATCCCAATACTCAAACTGGGAAATTGAACAAATCTCAAGCAGAAAAGATTTTTTTAAAAAAAGAAATATAAGTATAGATCATCACTATCAAATGATGAATGTGATGAATCAAAAAAAAAAAAAAAAACCAAAGAAATAATTTTAAATACTGCTATATTTCCTTAGAAAGTAATGACACTTAAAATGGCACCTGGTTTTATAGCAACGATAGAATCCAGAAGATGGTAGAATAATATTTTCAAAAACAATGAAAGAACATCCACATAGGAACCTAGAATTGTGTACTGATAAAAACTCTCTTTCAGGAATAACATTGAAATAAAGATCTTTTCAGACACGCAAACTGTTTACTAGCGTAATATTCTCTTTAGAGGACATCAAGACTGGTCTTTAAACAGGAGAATGATTCAAGATGGATGATTTAAGCTGCAAAACAGAATGATGTGTAAAGAAAATGGTAAAAAATGGAAAAGTCTTAAACATTTACTGTGTATAAAAGTATCTATTAAAAAACAGAATAGAACTAAAATGCTGAACATCAATGAAACTTGATAATGTGGTTAAGTTTTTCATCCAGTTTACCTCCTACCTTTCTATGTATTGTTTCTCAGTTTCCATAGGTAGTACCTATTTCTCTAATGCTGAAATTCCTCAGTGCTCAGTCCTTGGGCACTTGCCATTTTTATTTATTCTATATATGTCTTGCTGTTTTCATCCAACCTCATGACTTGATTAAACAAAATTATTCTTCTCCCCTCAAATGCAGTGGAAGCACTGTTCTTTCAAATTTTCAGGGAAAAACTATGCATGCTTTCTTTAGACTATATCTGCACAATAAACAGGGACAACATTTGAAAATATAAATCATATTTAAATCTGATCATAACCCTTCAATGAATTCCCATCTATTTTAAAGTGAAATCCAAAACGCTTCATGAATTTCAAGGGTTATCTGACCTAAGCCTATTTAGCCTAGCTTTTTTTTCCATATTTTTTTTTTTTTTTTTTTTAATTTGTATTATTATTATACTTTAAGTTGTAGGGTAATGCATAACATTACTGGGTTTACCATTACATAATATCTTAAGCCATGATCTGCTGCATCAATAAGTCATTTTACATCAGGTGTAACTCCCAATGCAGTCCCTCCCCTCCCCTCCCACTTGAGTAGTCCCCGGTGTGATGTTCCCTTCCTGGAGTCAAGTGATCCTGGGTTGTTTAGTTTCCACCTATGAGTGAGAGCGTCGCGGTGTTTAGTTTCTGTTCTTGTGATAGTTTTCAGAATGATGGTTTAGCTGTATCCATGTCCCTACAAAGGACATAAACTCATCCTTTTGTAGGCTGCATGGTATTCATGGTGTATATGTATACATTTTCTTAATCAATCTGTCACTGATGGACATTTGGGTTGATTCCAGTCTTTGCTATTGTGAATAGTGCTGCAAAATGACATCATTGTGCATGTCTTTATATGGCATAATTTATAATCCTTTGGGTATATCCCCAGTAAATAGGATGGATCATATGGTACATCTATGATTCTAGATCCTTGAGGAATCGCCATACTGTTTTCCATAATGGTTGAACTAGTTTACAATCCCACCAACAGTGTAAAAGTGTTCCTATTTCTCCACATCCTCTCCAGCACCTGTTGTTTCCTGACTTTTTAATGATCGCCATTCTAACTGGTGTGAGATGGTATCTCATTGTGGTTTTGATTTGCATTTCTCTGATGGCCAGTGATGATGAGCATTTTTTCATATGTCTGTTGGCTGTATGAATGTCCTCTTTTGAGAAATGTCTGTTCATATCCTTTGGCTGGCCCACTTCTTAACTCTCAGGCCTTATCTCTTAATACTTTACCTCTGCTCCACCTACACTGACCCCTTTGCTGCTATTTGTACAGATCTGACATGCACCCATTGCATTGTGTGCTACCTCTGCCTAAAATAATCTTCCCCCGTTTATCCATGTGGCTCTTTCCATTTCTGCCTTAACTTCTTTACTCAAAAGTGTTTTTCTCAGTGAATTTCTCTCATGTGTACACCACACACACACACACACACACACACACACTTTTTATCCATGCTTTCCACATTTATTTTTCTCAATAAAGTGCATGATCAGGAAAGTTCTCAATATTTTCCCTGTTTATCTTCTTGAGTATTTATCTCCCTATCTGGAAGTAGAGCTCTAACCCAACAATGCAAAAAAAAATTGTTTTTTTTTTTTTGCAATACTGTTTCCTCAACACCCAAAACATTGGCTAGGTGCACAGTATATATTTTTTTAATTCATAAAATAAGTCATTAATAATGAATAAAGCCATTTTAAGATTCTCCTGTGCTTAGAATGAAATTTCTTGTGCATGTTAAGAATTTTATAGTAACCATTAAATTGATAAAATAATACAATTTTTGAATAGTAGAGGAAAAAATAAATACATAAGCTATTAAGATTAAAGCAAACAATCCCAATAGAAAACTGAGACTTAAGAACAGTAATTGAACTCACTAAGGGTAGTAAGTAACTATATGAACATAGGATTTTGTGTTTTCTGAATATCTCTAGGCCAAAGCCATTACTATGTATAAAATAAGATGTTAATTACAATTTAGTATTCTTGAAAGTTTAAACAGATTTACCATTTATATGTGATTTGTACAACATATTACCTCTTGAATACTGTCTCAAATCACTGGCTTCAGGTAGCACATTAAGTAAAAATAGAATAAATGTGTCAAGCTAGATTCACTATTCACAATTATTTTATAGTTAGATTATGGCTCTGTTAGACTTACAATTTTATATTTATCTTCTGAATTAAAGTTACACTAATAGACTACAGTCATGGAATGTGTTGTCAAATATATTAATAAACATAAGAAACATACTGTCAAATTTTTTCTATCAAGTGGAAATTTAGCACATTCTTTTCAGAAATATTGGATATAAATACAAAATTAAGTGATGAATTATTGATATGTGCAGTTTTACTATCATATAGTGTTACTGATAAAAGTAAAAACTCATTTTGGGCATCAGATGAAGTAACTTGGTTCGCTAAAATTAGTATTATCTTCCTTGGAATGCTACAACCTTGAAAAATTATTACATTTGATAGAACTATTTGGGAACAGTTTGTTAGTTCTCATTGTGACTATGGACATTAATGGGATATCCATATTCCATTCCCTTTTCTTAGCATAATGGAAATGATTACACATATCAGCTATGTTTCTTGCATGATATTACCATCATTCCACATTATGAAATATGCAAGACTAAATTTTTACGAAGGGTATCTCTTATCCTTATGATAGCCTAAAAAGATGAAAATCTGTCAAGCAGCTTTCCTAAGATCCCATAAAATTAGGGGCAGAGGTTCCAGCATCAAGATGTAGTTTTACTTATTGAATTAACACAGAGTTTTGTTGATGTTTTTTTGGTGGTGGGGGTAGTGATAGCGATATTGTTTTGTTTTATTGGTTTCTTTTTTTGGTTCATTTTTAATGGGAGCCTCCCAATAATGCTGAGAATGCTGTTAAATGGTAACTCCATACACTTACTGTGAGTCTAGAAATAAATTCAAGTTTTATTTTGAATACACTGAATTGGTATTTCTTTCATTGAATAAACATTTATCTAGTGCCTCCTATGTGCCAGACAACACAGAACGTAAAATAACATTGGCAAATCCATAGCAATCATACAAAAGACGTGATATTTGATAAATATAACTCATACAATGAAGGGAAAAAAGAACAAGAATTTATACACAGCAATTTGACCTCCCTTTGCAACACAACAATAAAAAGTGTAATTTTCTCCAATCTAAATTTGCTTTGAAAATATGGAACACCAGCTGGAAGGGAGCTCAGATGGCTTCTGCAGTGGGGTTGGAAATATCCTTCTGAGCATGTCCAGAACAACTGGTTAAAAATAATTAAATCACTTGCACCATCTGTGAGTCATTCTGATTCTTCAATGATTACTTAAGACTCTCATTGTATGGAACATATTCTGAGAACAGATGAATAAAATCAATTCAAGTGTATATTGTTTTCCACTTTGATTTTCAAAAAATAAGAAGGATTATAATTTCAAGTTTGCTAAGTTATCTGTTAATTCTCCTGCCCTCCTTTATGATCCAGTTGCTTTTGAAATATTAAAATATGTTTAAAATTTAGTTTTATGAATAATACAAATTCATGGAGCCTTTATGATATAACATAATTTTGCTTATAAACATTCTATCATTTTTACCCTTTATTTAATCTTTTGAGTATAGTTTAGCACCCATTTAGTAACAGCCAAGAGAACTAAATGGAAGTCCGAGTTGATTGCGTTCTCAAATTTAGCACCATATGCTATAATCATGAGCAGTTTTTAAAATTCTTAAATAGCTATTTTAACACATGTAAAACAGAGGAAAGCTATATTTAGCGGTGACTAATCCATGGATGAAAGATGCATGGATTAAATATAATCTAAGTGCCCATATCTGTACAAACTCAAGATGTTCAGATAATTTGGAGGCATTGTTAACTGGTTTTCTGGATATTAGTGCATGGGTACTTCTTGCCAGAGTAAATTAACGGGGAAAGTTCCAGAAGATCCATAATTTTCCGTAATAATTAGTGCTTTCTTAGTTAATAGAATATCTGGGTGATGAAAAATAAATGAATTACCTAACAAATAGAGTTATCTATAACATATAACTCCATCTGTGACCCGTATAATGCTCAAAATGTGTTAACTGATTAGTATCGAGACAATCAAACACACAAGAAACGAGTAATATCAGTCACTATATTTTCGTTTCTTCATAGATACACTCGAGTATTTCATATGTGGACAATTAAGAGATCTAGTCCTCTTCATACGTTGACCTCCCTAATGGGAAAGGGTCTCTTTAATCTGCCACAAAGCCCTCCTCTTCTTTAAACTTGCCAAGATGTCTTCTACTTTATATCATTGCAATTATGTTTCCTTTGACTTGGGTCTGTATTTCTGGATATTTCCTTGCTGGTCTCCTGTCACATTGCAAGATGCAGCATGAACATTATCTCCCCAGGTGGCCCGCCTTCAACAACCTGTTTTATGTCGTTCACAACATCCCTTCTACCCTTAACCATCATGCTCTAGAACATAAGCTAGGCATTTCCCTTCTAATATTTACTGCAATCTGAAAATGTTATATTTGTATGTTAACTTGTTTATAATTTGTCTCCTATCATTAGAATGTAGGCTTGATGAAGGCAGGAGCCTATTCTGTCTTGTTACTATTTCCCCGAAACATAGACTCTATCACAGAGCAGATATTTAATGAAAATACGTGGAATGAATGATTGAATGAATGAATGTATGACATCTTCCTGTGGAATTCCCTGCAGTTTCAGAGTTGGTTGTTCTATATTTTTATATCAATGGTATACTAATGCCAGTCTGCCATGGTCCAGAAGTTTTCAATGGTCCATAAGGAAAAGAAAAAAAGCAATTTTTTTTTTAGCTTTTCATAAAGCAAAGTTGTTTAATGCAAGAATTGTCCTTTCTTTCAAAATTATGGGTTTCAACAGTTTTGGAGGTATTCAAATGGCCTTTCTTTTTCTTTCTCCTCATTTCATTACAATGTCCTTTACTAGAAAAAGTAAAGGGCAGAGCTTTTGTGATGTTCCCTAATAGTTTTTTTTAATAATATTGTTATTGACCTATGAAATACAATGTCCTTAAACCACCAACTTAGAGAAACTTATTTACATGAAGGAATACCATTCCTGCTAAGTTTCTTTATTGGTTGCTTGAAGTTTCAGAATGAGAAAGAGAAAGCATGAAAACCATCACCTCCTATTTGTATGGCCTGTTGGGCAAGCAGTCCTGGCCCCATAACAATTATCCACTGAAATAACATTCTTGAATTTATTTTGTCACATGTGAGGAGCAAAAACAAGAAAAAATACACAAAAATAGTAGAATTAGGGTATCACAACATTTGTCTAATATTGTTCAATGTTAACACTTACAAATAATAAAGGTACCAAAATGGTATTGCTTGTGTACAAATATTTTCATCCTCTGTATTTGAATCTATTTTTGTTTGTTTCAGTGTTAAAAAGAACTCACAGTAGTATCATTTCTTGATGATATTTGGAATCCAAAACTAAATTACTTCAAAACAGAAGTATTATATTTTCTGTCCTTTTCATAATTGAAAACAATGCATCAAGATCAAAAACTTAAATACAATGCATTAATGTTATTATGCATGCTTTTTTTACATTCTTCATTTCCCAATAATCATAAGGACTAATAATTAACATAATTATTTGTGATTGACAAGACTCTAACGTTCATCATTTTAGTTAATTATTATTTTAAAAAATAAATTGGATACAAAATAAGCAAATTAAATCTGTATTCTGAAAAGTTTTGAGAAGTGAAAAAAGTTTTTTTTTTTAATTTAGTAAAATACTTTATTTCTCTTGTAGCTGCTTTTACAAGGAGATTGTGGGGAGGAACAGATATATCCAAGTTCTCAGTTAATTACCTTTTCAAAATATATGATCTAAAATGGAGAGAAAATTGATTGTGTGAATATGATTTTTTAGAGTTAAAGCTTATAAATTCACTGGACAGAACAGTACAATTTTAATTGGAATCCTTGCCATGGGATAATACAATGACTATTATTTCCTGGAACATTGACAGGGAGCAAGCTATTTTAGGAGAAACTACCTTGATTGTAAAGTAGAGTATTAAGCTTAAGGTGTCATTAAATTCTCAGAACTTTTAAAAAAGAATTGAGCATAATCTTTAGTAAGAGAAAAATGGTTTTGTTCAGTGATTATTATATTTTGCAAAGTTATAACCTGGCAAACTATATTATTTTGGGAAAATAATATTAAATAAAACAGTTTCTATACACACAGTGGCACTTCATTTATTCAGAGGTCAGATGGACATTATTTTAATTTACCTGCAACACAGCCAGGAAGCAGGAACGGAGTAAAACAAAAGGCCTCTGGATTCCCAAAATTTATTTTTTAAGATTCATGAAGTCCAAAGCTTACTTATATTTCATTATGAAATGAGTTTGCAAATTCTTTTTTGGAGATTTTTTTAAAATTTTGCTCTGATTGAAGAGGTAATTCTAATAAACTTAATTATCTTGTTTTTTTGCCCCTCGTAGCTTTGAAGCCAAAATGGGACAGAAGGAATAAATGACTGAAACAGGAGCTAATAGCTGGAGCCTGGTAGTAAGATGAAAAAGAACCTATATGTAGGGACACATGGTGTAGGGAAACAATTTAGCACAGGCCAACACAGATGAGAGAGGGAGGGATGGAGGAAGGGAGACAGAACAAATAATTAGTGTTTATAGTTTATTCATATAGTTAGGTAAAGACTTTTTTTTTTTTTTTTTTTTTTTTTTTTTTTTTTGTCATCCAGGCTGGAGTACGGTGGCATGATCTCGGCTCACTGCAACCTCTGCCTCCCAGGTTCAAGTGATTCTCCTGCCTCAGCCTCCTGAGTTGCTGGGATTATAGGTGCCCACCACCATGCCTGGCTAATTTTTGTATTTTTTTTTTAATGTAGACAGGGTTTCACCATGTTGGCCAGGCTGGTCTCGAACTCCTGACCTCAAATGATCTGCCTGCCTCGGCCTCCCAAAGTGCTGGGATTACAGGTGTGAGCCATGGCGCCCAGCCCAAGAATCTTTATTATCTTACCTACTATGTGCAAAAGTGTTTAATACATAATGTCATATGGCATATTAGCTTCCTGAATCACATACCACTGCTGCCGGCTAATTTGCATCTCTATATTTACATCTGAGGGTGCATAGGCACAAATGTATTCATATAAGTTACACATATGCTTATTTATGTAGCTATGCTATATGTTATATGCTGTTTACATCTATTAAGTTACTTTGCAAAATATGCCCTTTGGGTTTGAAAAAAAATGTCCTCTGAACTCATCAAGATGATTTTTGTAGGTTATTCTCCATCTTTTAGTCGAGTTCCTAAAGTTGTGTTTTTAACTACCTGCTTTTTATTGCAGGTACATTAAATTATTGTGAATATTTCAAAGGAGAATAGAATGCAGGGTAATTCTCAAACTTGTTATTTGGAATTAGGTCAGATAATTTTGTAAATACTATTATCAATATATAACAGCATCATTAGTGTCCCTTCAAGTTAAGGGCATGTAAATAAAGATGGTCTAATGTGTCAGGCCAAAGAGGAAAACTTTTCAGCTTAGCAAAGTGGCTTCAAATACATGGGGAGAATTGAAGCAGTCATTTCAGATGCAAACAAAAAGCTCCATTTTTATGGATTATGATATCCTTAGCTAAATGTTTACTTTGGCTTGGGTATTTTTCTCATTAGTAATACTTATTTAATTAGTTGCTTATAAATTGAACCCAGGAAGTGTAGATTGCAGTGAGCCAAGATTGTGCCATTGCACTCCAGCCTGTGCAACAGAGTGAGACTCTGTCTCAAAATAATAATAATAATAATAAAGAGTACTTAAGATCCGTTAAAATATATCGAATATTGGATGCTTTCACATAAGAGTGCTATTAGCCATTGGCTGTTAAATTTCCTCATCTCCAGGAATCTCAGGCACCTAAAAATAATTCTTTTTACTTCATGGGCAACAGCAGCCACCAGTCTTTGCCACAACATGTCTGTCAATTGGGTATGCAGTGAGGGGCACCGATACTGTTTTAGATGATGATGTGAAACGGTTTCAAAATGCTTTCATTCTCCCTTATGAATTTTGTCTTAGTCTATGCTTCCATAATATTGGGAGCCAATTAGTAGTACATGCCTGCCTACAGCTTAAATAGAAGTGAAGTCTATTATGAACAATGAAGTCAATTAGAAAGGGCCATGCCTGCTGATAAATATGTTATATAAACACTGTATTTACCCTGAAATCTGTGTCTTTTTGCGTCTACTCTTTGGTCCTAGTTCAGAGCTCTGTATGATTATTTTAAATGTATTATGGTATTAGTTTAATAGTTCAATTAATACAAAGGTAGATTAAGGAAACTTTACTCTTCATTTCTTCCTTCTGCAGATTCTTCCCCCACTGAGGCAAAAAAAAAAAAAAAGTCTACAGTTTAGTGTTATCTCTTTGTACTATATTCCATATACTATGCATTCTTACCAATGAATAGTATATATACATATATTTTAGCTTTTAAAAAATATTGCTTTATTCTGTGTATTATTTTAAATATAACAGTCAATTAGAAACATGTTCCCAGGTAATGTATATAGATCTTATACTTTCTTTGTGCAAGTCTTAGAAGATGAATCAAAATGTATTCTATTATTCTTCTACATTTCTGGATTATTATGTTTTGATTAGAAAAGGTGGTCTGTCAAATCTTTATGTTTGATCCTTTTAAAAATTTCCTCTCTATATGTATTTTTAATGTCCCAGTAAAATAGGAGAATATGCTTTCTCTAGTGTCCACAAAATATGGATTAAATTTAGCTTGTCGGTTTAAAAGCACCTTTATTCTTGTTTTTTGTTTTTGTTTTTGTTTTTTTTGTCTATTTTAATCTAACAAATGATGGAAGAGGTGTATGTAAGGTACCAACTACAGCTATGATTGTATCATACTGTCCTTTTATTTCTAGTAATTTTTACCTTATGTAGAATGCAGCCAAATGTTTGGGGCATAGCAGTTAATGACTGCTGTACTTTGGGAGAAAGTGTGATTTTTAACATTACAAGCATTCTCTGAGAAACATTTAGTGCTTTTTTGGCCTTGAACTATACTTCATTTAATACTATTATTTAGACTTTCACTTTTTAAAAAATGATTTTCTAAATCACCTGTCATTAACACAGCATTGTGACCTTGTATTTTTATGTTTCTTGTAAACAGCCTATAGATGGAATGTGCATTTTAAACTAGAGTATTTTGTCTTTTTATTTATACAAATATTTTTACATCTTTATAGGGTACATGTAATATTTTGTTACATGCATAGAATGTATAATGATTAGGTCAGGATACTTAGGGTATCCATCATCTCAAGTATTTATCATTTCTATGTGTTGGGAATAGTTCAAGTCCTCTCTTCTAGGTATTTGGAAATATACAATACATTGTTGTTGATTATAGTCACCCTACTGTTCTGTCAAACATTAACACTCTTTCTATGCAACTGTGTGTTTGTACCCAGTAACCAGTCTCTCTTCACTCATTCCGCCCACCTGCACTCTTCCCAGCCTCTGATATCTATAAAGACAAATATCACATGTTCTTACTAATTCGTGCTTGATCTTATGAACATATAAAATAGAATGATAGATATTTCATCTTTAGATGAGACATTTTAACCAACTTCGTTTTTGTTATAACTCTTGTAACTGTGTATCTGTTTTAATTCCTTGTCATATTGATGGTCATTATTTTATCATTTTATTTACTCTTATCCCTTGTCTATAATTTTATAATTCATCATCATCTTCACTGAACTCTACTGCATCTCTTCCCGCACTTATAGGTTATTTATAAGTTACACTTTGTACTTGCATTTTACTAGTGCTGTTTCCTATTTTGAACAACAATTTTATGCCTATATTTCTGTAGTGTTGTTCCAAAATTAAATAAGAACAATGCCCTCATCACCAAGATGATTTAGTCAGTCAACTCCTCATTATTTTCAATCAAAGGCAAAATCCTTTAAAAACAAATAATTTAGAAGTTTAGTTCCTGACAACTATTGTTTTCACTTGTAGTATCACATATCTAGTTCAAGATGTCATGTTATTACTTAAATTACACTATCACTTCATAAAATATGACCAAAAACCACACAAGGTTTATTTCCTATCACTGTTTTCTTTTGTACCCTTTATTTCTCTTTGTTTTGAAATCTTTATTATACAATCATCCTTCAGTGTCTGTGGGGCACTGGTTTCAGGACCGCCCTACAGATACCAAAATTCAAGAACACTCAAATTATTTATATAAAATGGCATAGTGTTTGCAAGTAACTATGGACACCCTCCTGAACACTTCAAATCATCTCTAGATTATAGTACCCAGTACAATGTAAATGCTATGTAAATAGTTGTTATGCAGTATTGTTTAGGGAATAATGGCAATAAAAATGTTTGTACATGTTCAGTACAGACACAGCCATCCATGTATTTTTGCAAATATGTTCAATCCATGGTTGGTTAAATCCACAAATGTGGAACCCATGGATGCAGAGGGCCAACTGTACTTCATTTTTAATTTGGTTGGAACACATGAGAAATGTTCTCATAAAAACATAAAGAATGTAAACTTTGTAAACCTTGCATTTTCGAAATGATCTTTACTTGGCAGTCATCGTGATGGATTTATTGGATAGTAACATTCTTTAATATCTCTCCTCTCTTTTTAGTGGTCTCTGTGGGTTATGAAGAATTGTCTTCCATTTTCCATTGTTTTCTTGTTTCAGCTGTCTTCAAGCTACTATTGTTTCCAGCGTAGTCTGCTTCTAGTCCAAATATTTATTTGTATTTAGCCTTTTTTCTTTCTCTCAAACTCTAAGGATGCTCTCTGCCCCACCCATTGAAGTACAGAAATTTCATTAAGATATAATTCTAAATGTTTCTAAATATGTGTCCCTATTTTTTATTTTATTTTATTTTATTTTGTTTTATTTTATTTTTGAGACAGGGTCCTGCTATTGCCCAAGCTAGAGTGCAGCGATGCAATCATAGCTCACTGCAGCCTCCAACTCCTAGGCTCAAGAGATCCTTTTGCCTCAGCCTCCTGAGTGGCTGGGACTACAGGCAATCAATACCATCACTGGCTACTTTTTAAAACACTTTTTGTAGAGACGGTGTCTCACTGTGTTGCCCAGCCTGGTCTTGAACTCCTGGAATCAAGTAATCTTCTCACCTCAGCCTCCTAAAGTGCTGAGATGACAGTTGTGAGCCACCGTTTATTCTTTAATTCTTTTTTGCACTTGGATAATATTTTAAATAACCAATTAATATTAATAACTTCTTTAGCTCTGGAAAATTTTCTATTATGATCATTTTAATTATTACAAATCTTCCATCTCTTCTGTTTTCTCATTCTGGTACTTATAGTTGCTTAATAGGTATCCTAGATCTATTCTCGAAGTCTCTTATTTTTTCACTATTAATACCAGTTTATTTCCACTTTTATTTAAGTAGTGACATTTTAATTTGGATTTAGTAGCCTGTCAAAATTACCTTTGTGAAAAAACTAGGCTACAAATATTTTCTGATAGATATAATACTAGCATTAGAATTATTCATATAATCTTCGTTTTCACATTGTTTAAAATAGAACATATTGTTATATTTTTAATAAGCAATTTGAAAAAGAAATGTTTCTTTTATGATTGCCATTATAAAAGAATATTAATTGAGTGCCCATTAGGTAACTTTAACCACATTAAGTACTAGACAGCCCTTTGGACAGAGACTGAGTAGAATAAAAAAACCATTATAGAACATACTTTTGTATTAACCTTATCTATAAATAAAATGTATTATTCTCTAGATTAGCACTGTCCAATAGAACTTTCTGAGATGATGGCAATGTTCTATATCTACACTGTCCAATAAAGTAGCTATTAAGGCTACTGAGAACTTAAAACACGGCTAGCAAAAACAGATGTACTAAATTTTTAATTGTATTTCCTTTTAAATAATTTAGATTTACATTTCTTTAGTCAAGTATAGTTAATGACTACCATAATGGATAGTGTAATTATAGGCATCTTTACTATCACTCACATTTCTAATAAAGAGAATACTTTATTGTAAAACATAATTATGACACATGCATATTTAGACATAGATACTGAGTTGCCACATTAATCTAGAGATAGTGTTTACATTTTCTGAGGGGTGTGATAAATGTAGTATAGAAATAAAAGTGTGAGTTTATTCTGAAAAATCTACTCAAGTTGACAGATCCACAAGGCAACAGAAGTTAAAACTGATATAGTAGTGTGAAATATAACTGCAGAATTTAAGGTATTTCCATACTTATTTTTTCTTGTGTTATTTTTATTTTCACACTGAATTAAGTATAGGTATGTATGTGGGGTGGAGGGAGGGTTCAATTTGCTTGTCAACATAAAAAAGATTGCTATAACAAGTATTCCCAAGCTGACATTTTGGAATAGCTTACAATAAAAAATATCTCCTGGATATATACAGGAAAACTTTTATGAGAAGAGTTTGGGAAGAATTATCAAAGATTAAAATGATTTTGTAATAGGAGTCTTCTCATAGCCTTCAATTTGCTAATAGACATTGTGACACCCATGAAGAAGCTAAAATTAGTATATTCTAATATTGTCTATGTATCATTACCTCAAATAATTGCTTATGTTTGTATTCATGTATAATGAGTTACATTAATACCTAAAAGACAACTTAAGAACCTAAACATGCATGTACAGTAGCATGTAGCTAATGTGCTATGAATTGGAGAAATGTGACGTAGTGAAATCAGATATACCTTTTAAATCTATGACAATAAAGATTGCATTACGAAATGAGGAAAATATTCCTGTTTGAATTCTGAATATTCCTAAATATAAATTATATTATAAATGTAGATCCTGGCAATTCTAGCCACATGTCTATCTTATAATTATCCTGTTAAGTTGATACTGGTTTCTTCATTAATTTATCCAACAGATATTTTTGATAATATACTGTATGCTAGATACTAGGCATGAGTCTTTGCTGCATTTGTTTGCTGCCTTATAAGTTGGCTAGGGTATATAACCTTATCTATTAATTCATAGGTTATTTTTTGGAGATGGTTTTACAAGGCAGGCCATGATTGTTGGTGCTTATATATTGATGCTTATCATGGTGGCAAACAAAGCCATTTTCTTTCTCTTCTTTCACAGGCCATACTTAGTGACTGAAATTTTATCAAGTTACTAATTTATGTTAATTCTTTGAAAACCTTTATAAAAATGCAAATGTTGTCCTTTGAAAGAAAAGACTTTAAACCACTATAAGGCATTAACACATTTTCCAGATTCAGTTTATCAGCTTAATTATATAGTAAATGAGCTTGGCCCTGAGGAATTAGGTAAATTTCATGGTGTAGGAAGTAAGAATCAACATAAGGCAGGTCAATGAGCAGGTCTGTCCAGACCTTTTATATAGGATGCTATTTATACCTGGCCTTCTAGAAGTAGGGCATATTTAAAGACTGGCAAATCCAGCATCCTCTGCGTATCTTTTTCACTGATAGCCTGCCCTGCTTTAAAATTTTATTCTAATTTTAGAAAAATAATATGGGTATAAAGGATTATTTTCTTTCATATTTTACCTTGATTATTTTATGTATTTTAGTGAGTTTTATTCTTTTTTTAAAAAGGGGATAAATTATATTGTTGATCAATTCTTAATAATTATTCTGAGGTGGACATGCCCTTTTTTTCGTTACATAGCTTCATATAAGCAATTTGATAGATGATGCAATAGGAAGGGGGAGATCACATAAGAGCAAACACTCTCTCATTGCTATTTTCTCTATGCAGGGTCATAACCAATATGCTTAGACTCATTAGGTTGATGATTCAAGGTCTTTTTACCCAGTGACTTGACTAAAACATACAAAACAAAGTATCGTCAGAATTCTGTTACTGTCATGCCATTATATGTATCCAAAACAGTGACAATGCAGATTATAAACCATACCCATCTCATCTGCATCATATTCTTTTGTTTTTATGCTTTATTGTTTGAGGGCTTTTTAATCACTCTGGACTGATACAATATTTTTGCCAAATTTTATTGTGATTTGCATTTTTATGCTTATAATGTCTAGTATAATTATCCCGGGGAAATAAATTAAAAATCCCTCAACTTTCTTTATTACTGTAATGATTCCTAGAAGGAAACTTGTCTTTCTCTGAAGACTTGTGAAGCTAACAGAGCTACTTGTCTAAGAAAACTTGTCTTTCCATTTATGGCCCATCAGAACCTACTTAAAGCCTGCAGTCCTATTTTGGATTTACATATCATTGTGTTATTACTTTTAAATAATCCATAATATCTAAGAATGTCCTTTTGAGGAAAGATAATCAGATATAAACTGACATACTTTCATATTATGGCTCATAGATTTTCATTTTATAGCTCACAGTAAATCATTAATAAATCTTCTTGCTTTGAGGATTTGCTTATCTTCATCTTCATTAACACCAATGAAGTTAAAAAAAAAATGGCTCCATCACTATTTGTTTTTGTTCAAGGTAATAGTCTATTTTTTTAGTTAGACTTTTGATGCATTGATATATTTTTCATGTGCCATATTTATATGAGATATGTAGTTATTTTTGTGGCATATGTCATAATAATATGTCATATAGTGCATTTTTCTTCTTGAGTTTCTTTGACCTCATAACTCATAAATGGGTCAGTAACCTCAATGCATTTAAAGGAGAGAGAAGTCTTTTAAATCATGGAGGAAAACATTTTGTTTAAAAACCTAGACATAATGCACCATTTGTTTCAAAACAGGATTGCTTTTATCCTAGGCAGTTATGGCCCTTCAAGAAACAAATTTTATGTAATGAAAAGAATGTGATAACTGAAGTTTCAGATAAATGAAAGTTTATTTAAAGCATTGTGAGTGATACCTGTGCCTACTTACACAGCTCAAAATCTCAAAACTGTTTTGACTTCAAGTTTAGATCATACAAATCATCATTTTGTTCTATAACAATCATTAAGCATTGATTGAACTTTTCGTTTTTAAATAAAAATAGGCATTTTATGGTTTCTTTCACATATCTTTTTTGTTTCTAGAAAATGAGGCTAGTGTATTATTTGGGGTATATATAGCTAAAAATGAAAATAAACACAAAATCAATTAGTCAGATTATAGCATTTCCTTGCTAATGATGCATGAGTATCTATAATGATATAAGGTAAAGAACATTAACAAAAGCAAGTTGATTTTCAAAAGGTTGGACAGGATTTGTACACATCAGAACTCAGAAGGATATAATTATTCAAGGCAGAGTTAATGAAATTCAAATGAAAAGGATTAATCTGAATGAGTACATGGATTTTGCATAAAGAAGAGAAAATAAACATATTTCCAATTACACTGATTTTTAAATAGCTGTCTGAAATTTTTATTAAACCAAACTGAAAGTCATTCAATGGATGTAGTTTACTCATTATAGATTTGTGTGACTGTTTCAATAGGAGTGCTATACTTTTAAGGAATAGATAGTAAACTAGATCTCCAAATGTCTGGTTCTCTTGATTCAGTTTGTGGTAGTTTCTTGTATATGAAAATTACAAAAGTCTATATATTAAACATTATTGTGTATATCAGATTGCTATAATAAATGAGAATGTTCAAACTTAATAAAACGGAATTTTCTAGAAAATGAGTTCACAGTTTCCCAGTGGTGTCAAAAAGTTACTTTGGAATATGTCTATTTCTCATGAAAATTACAGGATCAACCCTTAGTTTTCTCTAGTCAGTTGATCTGTACCACTTAATATCTGTTATCTATGATGACTGGACACTATGTATTAAGATAGTAAATCCTTCAATAGATCTGTCATCATTAAATATATTTAATGTATAACATTAACCTTTTAGACTTTATAACATATAGCTGAAGCATTTTAGAAATTACAGGTATTCTAATTTATAATGGAAAGAAAAAATTTTTAAAAGATTACTTAATTATCAGTAGTTTAGGGTAGGAATGATTTTTCTCATTCAGATTTTTCTAAAGTAATAAACTATACCTTTTTATTGATTATGTTCAACCATAAGAATTTTAATATTTCTGGGGCCGGGCGTGGTGGCTCAAGCCTGTAATCCCAGCACTTTGGGAGGCCGAGACTGGTGGATCACAAGGTCAGGAGATCGAGACCATCCTGGCAAACACGGTGAAACCCTGTCTCTACTAAAAAATACAAAAAACTAGCCGGGCGAGGTGGCGGGCGCCTGTAATCCCAGCTACTACTCGGAGGCTGAGGCAGGAGAATGGTGTAAACCCGGGAGGCGGAGCTTGCAGTGAGCTGAGATCTGGCCACTGCACTCCAGCCTGGGCGACAGAGTGAGACTCCGTCTCAAAAAAAAAAAAAAAAAATTTAATATTTCTAAGTGTTCTAGAAAATTTGTTCATGCCATGGCTGAACATGGAGGAATTATTTCCGTGAATTGACACTGATTGCTCTATGGCTTATTTGTGACAATCTTGAAAATAATCACAATATGCATATTATTAGAGCATTCTCAACCTGCAGTTCAATGACTAATGTTTCTTTGAAGAGTATTTCAGTCAGGTTAATAAAAGTTTCTTCATTATTAAAAAGTTTGTAAAAAATGATTTCTAGAACCAGATATAGAATTATAATTGTCACTTATTTTGTGATCTAAAATTTTTTAAAAAATTGAACTCTTGTACACAGAGAGTAAAAGGATGGTTACCAGAAAAATTGGCAATTTAAATAGATGTCACATAACTTCTTCTAAAAGACATTTTCATTGAAAGATAGGTGAAAATGGTTTTTAGTTTAATGTTCTGAAGAATATTTATTAAATCGGTATATAATAATCTATGGCAGACACATGGGATCAGGTGGAGGAAAGCTTAACAGATGAGAAGCCAGAGTACGGTGTGCTGCTTATATTCTTTAAGCCCTGGTTTAGGACTGTGATTAATACTAGATCTTATTCGCTGAGACACAGAATTCTGGTCTTAGAGCATGAATTATTATTTTTAAGTAAATTTCATTTTCAATTTATGCAGTGTCACTGAATGATTTTTTTCTTTTTTAAAATTATACTTAAGTTATGGGATTCATGTACAGAACGTGCAGGTTTGTTACATAAGTATACATGTTCCATGGTGGTTTGCTGCACCCATCAACCCGTCATCTACATTAGGTATTTCTCCTAATGCTATCCCTACCCTTGCCCCCAACCCCACGACAGGCCCCAGTGTGTGATGTTCCCCTCCCTGTGCCCATATGTTTTCATTGTTCGACTCCCACTTACCAGTGAGAACATGTGGTGTTTGGTTTTCTGTTCCTGTGTTAGTTTGCTGAGAATGATGGTTTCTAGTTTCATCCATGTTCCTGCAAAGGACACAAACTCATTCTTTTTTATGGCTGTATAGTATTCCATGGTGTATATGTGTCAATTTTCTTTATCCAGTCTATCATTGATGGACATTTGGGTTGGTTCCAATTCTTTGCTATTGTGGACAGTGCTGCAATAAACATACGTGTTCATGTGTCATTATAGTAGGATGATTTATAATCCCTTGGGTATATATCCAGTAATGGGATTGCTGGGTCAAATGGTATTTCTGGTTCTAGATCCTTGAGAAATTGGCACACTGTCTTCCACAATGGTGGAACTAATTTACCCTCCCACCAACCATGTAAAAGCGTTCCTATTCTGCACATCCTCTCCAGCATCTGTTGTTTCCTGACTTTTTAGTGACCACCATTCTAACTGGCATGAGATGCTATCTCATTGTGGTTTTGATGCATATCTCTAATGACCAGTGATGGTGAGTTTTTTTCATGTTTGTTGGCCTCATAAATGTCTTCTTTTGAGAAGTGTCTGTTCATATCCTTTGCCCGCTTTCTGATGGGGTTGTTTTTTTCTTGTAAATTTGTTTAAGTTCTTTATAGATTCTGGATATTAGCTCTTTGTCAGATGGATAGATTGCAAAAATTTTCTCCCATTCTGTAGGTTGCCTGTTCACTCTGATGATAGTTTCTTTTGCTGTGCAAAAGCTCTTTAGTTTAATGAGATCCCATTTGTCAGTTTTGGCTTTTTTTTTGCCTTTGCTTTTGGTGTTTTAGTCATGAAGTTTTTGCCCATGCCTGTGTCCTGAATGGTATTGCCTAGGTTTTCTTCTAGAGTTTTTACGGTTTTAGGTCTTAGGTTTAAGTCTTTAATCCATCGTGAGTTAATTTTTGTATAAAGTGTAGGAAAGGGATCCAGTTTCCGTTTTCTGCATATGGCTAGCCAATTTTCCCAGCACCATTTATTAAATAGGAAATCCTTTCCCCATTGCTTGTTTTTGTCAGGTTTGTCAAAGATCAGATGGTTGCAGATGTGTGGTGTTATTTCTGAGGCCTCTGTTCTGTTCCATTGGTCTATATGTTTTGCTACCAGTACCAATCTGTTTTGGTTACTGTAGCCTTGTAGTATAATTTGAAGTCAGATAGTGTGATGCCTCCAGCTTCGTTATTCTTGCTTAGGATTGTCTTGGCTATATGGGCTCTTTTTTGGTTCCATATGAAATGTAAAGTAGTTTGTTCTAATTCTGTGAAGAAAGTCAATGGTAGCTTGATGAAAGTAGCATTGAATCTATAAATTAGTTTGGGCACTATGGCCACTTTCATGATATTGATTCTTCCTTTCCATAAGCATGGAATGCTTTTACATTTGTTTGGGTCCTCTCTTATTTCCTTGAGCAGTTGTTTGTCGTTCTCCTTGAAGAGGTCCTTCACTTCCCTGGTAAGCTGTGTTCCTAGGTATTATTTTATTTTCTTTGTAGCAATTTTAAATGGGAGTTCTCTCATGATTTGGCTCTGTCTTTGTCTGTTATTGGTGTATAGGAATGCTTGTGATTTTTGCACATTGATTTTGTATCCTGAGACTTTGCTGAAGTTGCTTATCAGCTTAAAGAGTCTTTGGGCTGAGACGATGGGGTTTTCTAAATATACAATCATGTCATCTGCAAACAGAGACAATTTGACTTCCTATCTTCCTATTTGAATATCTTTATTTCTTTCTCTTACCTGATTGCCCTGGCCAGAACTTCCAATACTATGTTGAATAGGAGTGATGAGAGAGGGCAGCCTTGTCTTGTGCCAGTTTTCAAAGGGAATGCTTCCAGCTTTTGCCCATTCAGTATGATACTAGCTGTGGGTTTGTCATAAATAGCTGTTAATATTTTGAGATTTGTTCCATCAATAACTAGTTTATTGAGTGTTTTTAATATGAAGGGGTGTTAACTTTTATTGAAGGCCTTTTCTGCGTCTATTGAGATAATCAAGTGTGTTTTTTTGTCATTGGTTCTGTTTATGTGATGGATTGCATTTGTTGATTTGTGTATGCTGAATCAGCCTTGCATCACAGGGATGAAGTCTACTCGATTGTGGTGGATATGCTTTTTAATGTGCTACTGGATTTGGTTTGTCAGTATTTTATTGAGGATTTTCTTTTTTTGTTGTTGTGTCTGTGCCAGGTTTTGGTATCAGGATGCTGCTGGCCTCATAAAAAGAGTTGGGGAGGAGTCCGTTTTTTTGTTCTATTGCTTGGGATAGTTTTAGAAGGAATGGTACCAGCTCCTCTTTGTACCTCTGGTAGAATTCGGCTGTGAATCTGTCTGGTCCTGGGCTTTTTTTCTTTTTTTCGGTTGGTAGGCTATTAATTACTGCCTCAATTTCAGAACTTGTTATTGGTCTATTCAGATATTTAAACTCTTCCTGGTTTAGTCTTGGGAGAGTGTATGTGTCCAGGTTTTTATCTATTTCTTCTAGATTTTCTAGTTTGTGTTTATAGTAATCTCTGATGATAGTTTGTATTTCTGTGGGATCAGTGGTGATATTCCATTTATCATTTTTATTGTGTCTATTTGATTCTTTTTTCTTCTTTATTAGTCTGATTAGTGTTCTATCTATTTTGTTAATCTTTTCAAAAAACCAGCTCCTGGATTCATTGGTAAATTTCATTTTTATTTAAAGTTCCTTTTTGCAAATGCCAAAGTTGTCAAACTTTGGGTTTGAGATTTTGTTTAAGGAAGTTAAATACAAGTTAGCAAACAAAAGTGAGTGTATTTTGAGTGTCTTTTTCTTTATTGTATTTGACCATACAGCTAAGTTTCTTGCTATACTATATTTATTAAGCAGCAATATGAATTTAAGGTAGCTGAGAGCATCTCAAATGAAAGTAATGAAGACTGAGAAAACTACATATCAAAGAAGAATCAGAAAATAGATATAAAAATCTTAGAATTATTTTTCTTTTAAGAAAAAATGATGAGGACATGCATCAAAACTTTTTTGAATTCCCACTTCTTTTTTAAGGCCACCTAGATTTTTTTCTAAATATTTTCAAGATATGTCCAATTCTGAAACAATTCCCTCGATTAAACAACAAAATAAATAAATAAATAAATGAAAAACTACTACTTGTCCTCTACTCCGTTCCTGATAACAAAAACCTTTGTTTTCCAAAAACTTACAGGCATCATTAAAAGCAAATATAATTGCACCATTAAATAAGTATTATAGGAAATATGCTTGCTTTAGATGATGTGAAGCTATCTTTACCACAGAGGTTAAAGCAACTAATGCAAATAAGACAAGCTTATTAACTTGTGAATTTTATTAAGAACAACATAATGGTCATCAACCAATGTAATGCATGCAAAACACAAGCTTGTGTTACTTGTGCTGTTGATTCTACTAAGTGGTTAATGAGTCAGTGACAATTTCACATTCAAATAGCCTGCTGAGTTATTTTTCTTTTAAATGGGTAAAATGCTTATTATGAAATAGAGAAATTAAGAATTTCTTAAGAAATCTGTTAAATTCTGAATTTTATTTATCAAACTCTGGCTCAAGTTTCTAATATCCTTTTAAATGTAAATGAGAAATATATGTACATTATTCCATTGATCATGAAGGAATGTGTGCCATGGGTTTGGTCAAGATATACACAATAAAACAAATGTTGTAAAAGGTTTATTTATTTAAAAGCTAATTTGTGCAATTCTGTGAATTTGCTGTATCATAAGTAGATGAGATATCTAAATTAGAATTATTTCATTTTTTGTATCATGTAAGAATTGAGTATGAAAATCCTAGGTCAGAGAAATTAAAACATAAATTGACGAGCTTATACATTTCACTCATCTTTGTGTGGGGTTCAGTCTAGGATCCCCAAAGTCCAATTTATTACATTATTGCAAAAATGAGTATCGTGTTGTCATAAAAGGCTCTGCAGTAACAAATGGCTATTTTAGCATGCTTATCGTCTGAACTTCCCCAGAGACCCTACCACTGAAACCCTCAGGTGACTTCATCAATAGGCAGGTGGCAGTTGATCAATTCTAGACAAAGTTACTGGGAGAATAATTTGAATTACAAGAATTTTGCTGCCTATAGTGTAGACAGAAGAGAGTAGAGGTCATCCATCTTTCGAATTTGCGTGCCAAGTAGTATTTATTTTTTGCTCTTATAAGGAATAGGGAAAGAGGCATTACTGGGAAACTCCAAAAGGACTCTGGAGCTGGAAATTCTCGTCATGTCTAGCACTTGGATCCCAGTCAGAAAAGTGTAGGTGCAAGAGAAGAGGCTAGTGCTCCCGTATATCTCGGGACATTCTGGAGTTCTTTTTAAAATACAAATTCCACAGTCAGTTCTGCTCATATAGCACCTTAATTAGCAGCTTAACTTAGCAAGAGAGTAGCAACAAAAGCAGGAGCTAATGTCTAGAATTTGGAGGAGAAGAGGGCTTTAATACAGTTACATACCAGCCTAACTACTTTGTATCTGTTGTATCTCAATGAAGATTGGGGGAAAATGTATAGGAAAGTTGCCTTTGTTACCAATAAAACAGATATGAACCCCCTTCACCCAGTTCCCTACCTGGATTTCTAGGAAAATTAGAATTTTAAATGCCAGTTGCAAATTAGAATTAGAAATTAAAATGCTGGTTGCAAAAATCATCGTTTTCTTAGGATAAAACTACTCTCCTTATGACCTCATGGTCTTTCATCTTATATTCATGGTGCTAATATGTGTGTATCGCTTATTATAAAATGCTTCTAACACTTTTTGGAAGAAGCAGGTATATAATTAATAAATAACCTTTTTACTAGACTTATCATCATGAGGTTTTGAATCTAGTTTCAGCCCAGTTTGTAGATTCACTTGTCAGCTGTAGAATGAGAGCTATATAAACTCAATAGAGGGGTTTTCACCATTAGGAAGCTAAAAGAATTGTTCTTTCGTATATCTATACCAGCACACTGTCCATGAAGAAACGATGATGGTGATGACTGAAGACATGCCTTTGGAAATTTCTTATGTGCCTTCTACTTACCTGACTGAAATCACTCATGTCTCACAAGCCCTATCAGAAGTGGAACAACTTCTCAATGCTCCTGACCTCTGTGCTAAGGACTTTGAAGATCTCTTTAAGCAAGAGGAGTCTCTGAAGGTAAAAGCAAAGCACTTTCATTCAGATTTTACAAGGTGATCATACCAATCATTCATAATGCCAGAACAATTGACTTACATTTTATACATCATGATGGCATTTTGACTTACATATGGAATTCTTAAAAATACTTTATAGTGTGATTAGCTTCAGAAATCTTGGGTAGAAGCACCTAAGTTAGAAGATGTATTTTACAATATTTAGTGTTGAGAGACATCCTAAAATGAAGAAATGCACGAAAATAATCATTTTATACATGCAGTACGGATAGAAAGGAACCCCCAGAAAACAAACTTATATGGAGGAACAGTTTATTCCTAGCTAATGGATTATTTTCCTTTCATTTTCCAAAAAGGGAAATTAGATTTTTCATTTATATCTAATGTGCATTGTTTTTGTTTTATATTTTTTGTGTACTTATTCAATTTCAAATTAATGTCAATACCTATGCTATAATATATGGAATAAAATTGAATAGAAATCAATAAAATATTTTCTTTATAACTGCTAGTGAAAGGCTACCAACAAAATCCATCTGTTTTCAAACCACCAGGAGCAAGTTACTGCATTCTGAAGTAAGACAAATCATGATAAGGAAGTAGGCTATGAATTTTAGAAGGCAGTGTCTGAAGATAAATGAATGTAGGATCAAGAAAATGTACATAATAATGTGTCTCCAGATAATTTCGTGATCATACATTTTATACTCAAAATGAAATAGTGTACCCAGAGCTTGGTATTTTCCAATGCAAACGACATGTGATTATAGGCAAAAGATGAGTTTGCTATCAGCAGCACATATTAGCTAAAGTATTTTATACTCAAATGATTTCCTGGAAGCTCATTCTATGTCACACATTTGCCTGTATGAATATACAAATGGATAAAGCTATTTGTTTGTTTTGGAAATCGGTGTTGCAGTATCTCAGTGACTTGACTTTAATATCTTACATTATATCAAATAAGCTATAAAATTACACAGTAAAATAAGAGCTTCACAGATCTCTGGAACTATTCCATCCATGTCAGTATGGCACTGTTTCTTACTCTGTTTGAAGTAAAAGTCAAATCACTCATTGGTACAATGATGAAAAAAACCCTAATCGGTTAGTAAAATAAAGCTGACATGCCAGAATTCCTGTCATTATTTCTATTAACTAAGTTCTCATGGCAGCAGAGTTTGTAAATTCATCATTGTCATTCAACATGTAAATTACTGCGAATGAGCTAATATTCATTCCTTCCCAGGATCATGGACATTTGATTCAGGAGAGCAGTGACCCTGATCTTATTAAGTTGCCCATTGAATAACAGTCTCCATACCTCTTAACCTGGCATGCTCAGAATGGTAGACCCTTGGCTACACTCATAGTGGATCATTTGTTCATCCTGATCTATTTAATATTATTATAGCTGACATCAATCATAATAGTATTGATTACTGTGGTTTATAATATGGTATTATTGCAGGTTTAATTTAGCTAAATGGTTGAATCCCCATAAGATGCAGTTGTGGGTGTGATTTCTTCTCTCTCCCAACAAATCTCCAGCAGGTGAATGGGCTTCCTACCTTCATTGACTTTTTGAAGGGGGATAGTTTTGAGCTCAGTCTTTTCAATGAATATGTATTTCCTGTTAAAGACATTCATCATTGTCATTATCCAGTAGTAAAAATAGAAAAGCAGTGCATAAATTGTACAGCTGCTGGTTGGGAAGGTTTGAAATTAAATTGTGGTTGATTTTATTCCTGACAGATTTGCATGAATAAAATTACAGAACTATAGTAGGTATTGCTGTGCTTTAACATACATATTTTTTTGAAAGTGCAATATAAAACAAATAATATGTAATAAGTTAAAAGAATTACTTTCTAAACAAAATACAACTAAAATAGCACATATGGTTTCAATAGATGTATTGAATTGGAAAGCTACCTAATCATGTTGACAAAGACTATGCAGAAAAACACCAACTTATATATGGAAATCTGCATTTAATAGCAAAAACACTAGCTAAGGCAGAGCTAGAGAGGAATGAGAAACATACACATAAGTAATATTTTCGTTCTTATTTCAGAGCCAATATTAGCAGTTAATTGATTGTGATTGTTTATATGTACAAAGTTAATAATGCTCATAACAGACAAGAGTACATAATTTTAGAAGAATTGCAATTTTTGGAAGTTTAGAACAATATTAAGTTGCATTTTATTTTTAAGAAAAAATCATTTTCATGATAAAATTTTCCAAAATATAATTACTGTGTTAAACCATCAAATCCTGCTTTAAAGTATCTCATATGAAAGGATGAACATAGAATTTCTTAGCATCATAAGTTTTAAGTTACCAAAAGGTTTTCTCTTGAGAGAGTTAAATATTTGAAAGCTTATCCTAAAAGCAGAAATGATCCACTTAGAAGACTTAACTGAAAGGATTTATCATCATGTGTCCATATGCCTAATTTTACTGACAGCGTCAGTTTTATTGGAGTATGAAACACTCTTGGGACATCACCCGTATCATTTCCTGACTCAGCATGCCTTGTACTCTGACTGGCAGCTGCCAGGTCCAAGTGTCTCTGTTTGCCTTAGGGCTCTCTCTAGTAATCAAAGCTCATGAGTGTCAGGTAGTTAAAGCTCTGCATCCCCAATGTTCCCCAGCAAACCTCAACCAATAACAGATAACTTTTGATGGATAAACACCACTACTCACTCGCTCTTCAGTTAGGGTAACTCTGAAGCATGATTTATGCTCTGACCCACAATTCTGTTCCAGGATTAAGACCCCATCGCACACAGTAAAAACCTGCCTCATAGGATACTTTTTACTTGCTCCCTGTCTTACCTTACACACACTTACCAGCACCTCCTTGGATCATTCCCAAATACATCCCATGTCTTAGAATCTGCTTTTAGGGGAACTCTATCTAGGATACTTTTGAAATAAATAGTGATATATTTACTGTGTAGTTAGCATCTACATAGAGAAATTCTTAGAAATAGTTCATGCAGGCCGGGCGCGGTGGCTCAAGCCTGTAATCCCAGCACTTTGGGAGGCCGAGACGGGAGGATCATGAGGTCAGGAGATCGAGACCATCCTGGCTACCACGGTGAAACCCCGTCTCTACTAAAAAATACAAAAACCTAGCCAGGCGAGGTGGCGGGTGCCTGTAGTCCCAGCTACTCAGGAGGCTGAGGCAGGAGAATGGCGTAAACCCGGGAGGCGGAGCTTGCAGTGAGCTGAGATCCGGCCACTGCACTCCAGCCTGGGCGACAGAGCAAGACTCCATCTCAAAAAAAAAAAAAAAAAAAAAAAAAAAGAGTTCATGCCTTTCGTGTGGAATTCTTCAAGTGATTCTGCTGCTCCCTCATTCAGGGAATCCTTAGCTGTTCAATTAGGCCTTGGTATCAATAAATGTGAATTTTTAGGACAAAAATAAGAACATAGCTTATAATAAGAATGACAACTATGATTTACCTTTTGCAATAATAAGAATCAATTTACAGCTAATATTATTCTTTATGGTGGAGTGGAATGTTTTCACCCTAAGATCATGAACAAGACAAGGATATCTGCCCACTTCCCTTCAGTATTCAACATTGTACTGGAGTTTCAAACCATTGAAAGGAGGAGGAAGGAAGGGAGGAAGTAGGGAAGAAAGAGAGTGAGGAAAGGAGGGAGGGAGAATCGAAGAAAAGAAATAAGAAAATAAGGAGAAAAAGAAAGAAGGAGGAAATAAATGGAAGGAAAGTAAAAATATCAGGCACACATCATTTCAATTGTCTCATCAAAACCAATTATAGTGCAGATGCCTTGTTTGGAGTGAATAAAATGTGCTATACTTTCGGTAACCAAGAGGATGATGAAAAATGTGGCCATATGAAGAAAGCTCACAGGTAGGAGACATGGTAGTCCTAATGTAGATTTTAAATAGGATTAAGAAATAGAGACAACCCTTGTTCAACTTCAACACCACAAGGGAAAGCTGGTAGTGAGCTTATAAGCCAAAGACAGTGTGAAGCAAAGTCGTTCAAGCCCTCTTGAGTTCAGGTTTTGTGCATTGGTCTTGAGAAATAAGAAATTGTTAGGACAAGTAAATCTAAGGAATGCAGATTGATTCATTCCAAAAATATTTATTGAGCTCTTAGTATGGACCACACACTATTCTAAGTGCTTATAAAACAGTGAAGGAGACTAATGAATCTTTGCCCTCATACAGCTTTTATTATAACATTGGGAGACAGAATAGAAGCAAGCAAACAAAGAAAAATGATAAGTAAATATCATGTATTGCTAGGTGATACGTATTTTGGGGGAAAAAACAAAACAGAATCTGTTAAGGGGATATAGGACCACTACAGGGGTAGATGTAGGTATGATTGAAAGTGGTGGGATTGCAATTTCAAATAGGGTAGAAATGACCTTTGAGCAAAGATTGGAAGAAGGTAAGGGAGTCAGCCATGGAGTCTGAGTAAAGGCCCAAATGTGCGACCGAGCTTTTCTTAATCAAACACCAACAAGAAGGCCAAAGTGGCTGAAGCAAAACAAGCCAGCAGAAGAGTAGAAAGAGATGAGGTTATGGGAGTTGTGAGTGTCCAGATTGTGGAGGGCCTTTGGGGCCATTGTAAAGAAGATTCTAAATGAGATGAGAGCAGTTGTTAAGTTTTTGAGCAGTTGAGTGGCACGATCTCAATCATGTTTTAAAAGGATCACACTCGCTTCTAGGTTGAGAGTAGAACTGTAGGGGGCCAATAGTAGAAGCCACAAGAGTTGAAAAAGATAGATGCTGGTGGCTTGGACTCAGTCAGTAGTGACAGAATGTCAGATTCTGGAAATATTTTCAAATTAGAGATAGCAGATTTATTTCTCTGGTCACACAGAAACTTAAGTATGTGTCTATGAAAACCCATTCTCAGCAGACTTGGGGCCGAGTTAGAATTTTGGTGACGTAAAACTTAGCACAAGATCCCTTGAGAGATGTACGATTTCTTCTCATATTTTAGGCTTCGATACTTCAGTCTTGCGTTGAAGTAGGGACAAAAGTACTGACAACAGGGATTTTTAATACACTGGTTAAGATCTTTCAACTCTGGAATCTGTTTCATAGCATGTAAGCACAAATTTAATAATACCAATTACTTAAATGAAGGCAAAATTATGCCACGGGCAAAGTGACTGCCTTTCTATTCTGGTATTAGGAGAATCAGATAATAGCAAAAGGCACCATATGTACAAATCCAAACAACAAATCTGAAGGAAAATAAAAGAATGATTGTTTATATGCATATTGTAATAGAGGGGGATATTAGATGAAGGGTTGAAATTTCACCAATTTAATAATATTAGAATAAAAGAATATTGCAATTAATCTAAGTAATCATGACTCATATAAAATTTCAAAGCAAAATTTGCTTGCAAATGCTTTTTGAATTCTACTTGAAATTTCTAATAGAACAGTTTAATGCATGAAAAAGATGATTTTTATTAATATATTGTGACTTTGTAGAAACTGATCTTTTGGACTCTACATAAACATTCGCAATAATGTGATCAGTGGTTTCTCTTAGAAAAATGGAGTTTTTCAACACATTTATTCAGTTATAAATATAATTTGTTTCTTCAACAGCTTATATGACTCGGGATTTATTTGATTTGCTGTATATAAATGTGTGTATTTTCAAATATTAATCATTAACTGTAATTTAAGTCATGCTTAAGTTATTTCTATAGTACATTATTTTTCATTTGTATTATATGAAAAGATTTGTATTATAGAGAAGAGATTATGGATATTTACTGCATTTCAGTCATGCCCAGCTCATATTTATATGTGCTTTGGTACAGTTTTCTTTTATGTTTTATACAAATCTCTCTTTTGTAGGAAATTATCCATTCTTTTTCCCCCACCATTATGTTATCAAGCCTAGCAGTTGCCCTACCTTGACTATTATGCTGCAATTTACTCCCAGCTCTGCTAAAATGCACTTTAAGAACGCACTCCTACTCCTTCCATTCTCCCAGCAACACTATTTTCATAATCCCCATCATGTAAAGTGTAGAAAGCAGAAACTTCCATATTAAAACTTACAAATCATGAGGCTGGTAGAAGTTTTGAAGTTGCAATTAAGTTGTGGGGAGGTTTTCCTTTTATTCACAAATGATTGAAGCTGTGTTTCGACCAATTACGTCATTTTTTATGTGTGATATATAATTACCAATTCGTTAATTATGCAAAGACAATGCATCATCCTATGAAGAACATTTTGGTCCAAATACATAGTTGTGTTTAGAAAGTGTTTTCTCACATGGGGACAATAAACCATGAAGAAAAAATTAAAAGATCAATTTACCATAGAGACACCAAAAATAACTTTTTAACTTTTTTTAGAAGCTCCGTAAAACCTAGTTAATAAGTACTTTAATGCCTTTTGATTGAACACAATTCCCAATTCGATATGTCATTAATGTAGTGCCTGGTAGCTGGATGGGATGTAAAGAGTGTAAGAATTAGATTTATATAGGGTGTTGCCTTTATCTGTCAGATAAAGACAAATTCCAGAGAGTGAAAATGAACTGGAGTTTGAGTCTTTGGTTCTCTTATTTCTCATTTTCAATTTTAAGATAGATCTACTCCCCAACGGCTGCTGTCACAACAGCTACTAATGGGTTTTTCTAATCCCTTTTTCTTAGAAATGAAAGTTATATGCTCCTCTGCTAACCAAGTTACAAAGTGTCTCAAGGCATTTCTGATGCCTAAAACTGCTTAAAGCTATTATTTTCACCTTCCCAAAATATGAGGACAATAGTGCCTAGGGTTTTATAAGTCTATAAACATGTAACCTACATTTAAGTATGTGTATAACCTATTTAACTGCAGTACTACATTTTTCAAGAAGGTGATACATACACACAACCACCAGGAAGAAAAAATAGTATCTTGTTTGTTGTTGTTGTTGTTGTTGTTTTTCTCCATTACTGTATCTCGAACTCCTAGAACAGCACCTAGCACTTAATAGGTACTGAATATACATCTGTTGAATTAGTGAGTGATGGTCTGATACACGTAGGTGTGGACTCTGAGACAGAAGAAGACAGGGCAGTTTTAATCAGTGCCAGTACTAAAAGAGAAAACCACATTTACTTCTTTTTACATCGTATCCTAACTCACTGAGTTAAATCATCTAGACATGTGAATTCTACAAATGTATACATATATAAGCATGAAGAAATTGTTCTAGGTTTGTATATACTGAATCTAAAACAATCATTTATGAAAATGTGTGACAGGGAACCCACATATAATTAAAACATTACTAACATTTTTCCTCATCATTGAACTTTCATTATGTGGTTATGACAAGCAGTAGAGTAGAGAGTTTAGCAAAGCACTGTGTTGGAACCTAAAAAACTTAGAAAGATTTAACCTGATTGTTGATAGTTGTACCCTTGAGCAAGTAACATAAAATAATTAGGCCTAGTTTTTAACGTTGAGATTAAATCAGTGATAATAATCGCCCCTGCCTACTCAACTGTACTATTGTGAAGATACAGTGAAATCATGTAGGACTATGTAGGAAAATTCCTGTTAAAATGTATAATTATATAAATTTCAAGATTTAAAAAATGCATATTGCTTTGTCAAACACCCCAAATTCTAAGAAAGTTATAAATTTCCATGTAAAGTATCCTAAAAACAAATTACCTTTAAGAATGTGTTAAACTTTATAAAATTATATATTTGTATATTTTAAAAACTGTAAATAAAATGTTAACCACATAAAATATACGTAAAGTTATTTCCAGATTTGGCAAATATTCTAAAGCTAAAAAAAGTTAAAACAGGAGAATACATACAAGTTAAAACATATTTGCTTTTGACAAAATCTTCCTTAGAGGATCTTATAAACTTTTGATCATATTCTTTTATTGTACAGATGTTCCTTGACTTATGATGGGGTTATATCCGGATAAACCCATTGTAAGTTGAGAATTTTGTCTGTGGAAATGCATTCAATACACTTAACCTACCAAATATCATGGTTTAGCCTAGCTTACCTTAAACATGCTCTGAGCAACTATGTTAACCTACAGTTGCGCAAAGTCATAGAACACAAGGTCTATTGTATAATAAAATGTTGAATACCTCATTCAATTTTTTGAATACTATACTGAAGTATGGTTTCTAATGAATGTATATCCCTTTCACACCACCCTAAAGTTGACAAATCATTAAGTAGAACCATTATAAGACAGGGACCATGTGTATTTCCAAGACTAGTTGTTATTTGTTCAGGAGTAATTTTTTTATTCTATTTATGTAAGGTATAAAACAAATAACTCACTTTATTGTATATTTATCTTGAGGTACAGAAATGCAACTCTAAATTATTTCAAGATTCTGTGTACCATAACTTTTACCAAGAAGAGGATGCTGTTTTCTAGCTTGTTTTTAATTGTTGTTTTATTTTGTGCTTTAGTTTTTTTTATGAAATGTGTTAATTTTTTTCCATTTCTATTTCAGTAACTTAAAACCCGTTGTTCTAATTGTGAGTTAAGAACCATGACAGCTCTGAGCAACTATGTTAACCTACAGTTGCGCAAAGTCATAGAACACAAGGTCTATTGTATAATAAAATGTTGAATACCTCATTCAATTTTTTGAATACTATACTGAAGTATGGTTTCTAATGAATGTATATCCCTTTCACACCACCCTAAAGTTGACAAATCATTAAGTAGAACCATTATAAGACAGGGACCATGTGTATTTCCAAGACTAGTTGTTATTTGTTCAGGAGTAATTTTTTTATTCTATTTATGTAAGGTATAAAACAAATAACTCACTTTATTGTATATTTATCTTGAGGTACAGAAATGCAACTCTAAATTATTTCAAGATTCTGTGTACCATAACTTTTACCAAGAAGAGGATGCTGTTTTCTAGCTTGTTTTTAATTGTTGTTTTATTTTGTGCTTTAGTTTTTTTTATGAAATGTGTTAATTTTTTTCCATTTCTATTTCAGTAACTTAAAACCCGTTGTTCTAATTGTGAGTTAAGAACCATGACA